>NW_027418452.1:0-82050 GCF_009905375.1 Apium graveolens
GTATTTTGGTATTAAGGGACTTGAATTCATATTGAGTCTGACAAAGCTTATGTCATAAGACTAGATCAGGAGTTGAGAATTGCAAAGATTAATGATCTCAGAGCTGCAATCTTTCAAACTGGTGAAGATACTGCAGAGCTTAAAGATGTTAAAAGGAGAATGATTGATGAACTAAGATATGCTGTGAAATGTTTGTTGAAGAACTATCTCAGAACAACTCCTGACATCAGAGAGATCAGAAAATGAAGAAGCCAAGTCGAAGATCTACAACTGCTTAAATTCTGATATTTATACAGATTGAAGTTGTTATCAGAAGCTGAAATTGGTAAACACTTTAAGGACTGTAAGTTGTAGTTATCTAGTCTAATTCTCATGCATTTGTACTTAATATTTTTGACATCATCAAATATCTGTTAAACTTGTATAGTTTGTTAATTTACAAGTTGGGGGAGATTGTTAGATATTTGATAATGTCATGGCTAATATGTTTTATGTTTAGCTTTCAGATCTTACGTGAACAGGATAAATCAGTACTTAACTGTTGATCAGTACTTATACTGGAAGTCAGGACTTAAGGATATCAGTACTTATATTATCAGGAGATAATTATCAGAAGATAGATATCAAAACTTAAGTGCTGAAGGACGATCAGAAAAGGACAGTAGCTGATTAAAGGAAAGAAGATCGAGATAAACATAAGAAGAGATATGCATGAAGAAGGAATTTCGTGAAGAATGGAATACTTGGAAGAAAAGATATCTGATTGATATATTTTAGGAAGCAGAATTATATTCCATATCAATTAGTGATTATCTTGTAATTGTGTAGTATATAAACACAGACATAGGGTTTACACTATAAGTGTTATCATTATTAGAAAAGATTATTCATTGTAACCCTAGCAGCTCTCGTGATATTTGTTCATCACTGAGAGGTAACAGTTCCATACTGTAACAGAGTTTATTGTTTCAATAAAGTTTGTTTTCTGTTACTTAAGTTCTTAAAGTTCGATTTGAGTGTACTATACACTGTATTCCCCCTCTACAGTGTGTGTGTGACCTAACATAGTGCTTCTCTTAATCCATATATAATTGATGTGTAAATTCTCTTTCTTCATAATAAGAAATAAAGTCATTTTGTAATACACCACCATGATCACTTCGTATACCCATATCTTGTTTCAAGCTTATTCTCAAGTAACTTGATTAGCTTCTCAAATTAACTAAAAGCACAGTCTTTAGTAAGTAAAACCGATATCCAAGTATATCTAGAATAATCATCAATAATAACAAAAGCATGTTGTTTACCTCTAATACTCTTATACACTTCTGGATCGAATAAATCCAAGTGTAAAAGCTATAAAGGTTTATAAGTTGATACCAGTTTCTTGATTTTTTGTGATGTTTTGATTTTCTTTCCTAGTTGACAAGCAGTACAAGTTTCAATCTTAACATACTTTAATTTTGGTAATCCTCAAACTAGCTATTTTGTTGACAGCTTGCTAAGTAATTCCATGTGTGCATGTCCAAACCTTCTATGTCAAATTTCTGTACTTCTATCAACTATTGTTAAACAACATGCTTGATAATGTTCTTCAAAATCCAATACATATATATTTCTTTCCCTTCTAGCAACTAGAGGAATTGTGTTAGAATCAACAAATATAATACACTCATGTTGACCAAAATTTACTTTATGACCATCATCAAATAATTGACATATACTCACTACTTCAAATTTAAGCTGAGGATCCACTAAGTTACATAGCATTTTTTCTTATGTGTTATCCAAGAAAGCCACTTATACATTATTTTAAGTAAACGGTATATAAGGAATTAAAGATGAAAGTGAAAATATATAAAAAGTAAAATAAAATTACTAGCATAACGTTTATCTATGAAGCGCTATTCGGGCTTCAATTTAGATAACGTTTAGACAAACACCATTAAAGATCGCGTAATTTAAGTAATTTGTAATATTGTTTTATTAATTTTAAAATACTAGTATAGCGCTTTTAGAAAAGCTGTCCAGGAAAATGTTTCTTTAGGTTATATCTTTTTATTTTGAGTTAATTAAACCTCTATTTTATCTTTAAAATCTTTTTCTATCATTTCTTCGACACACTCGCACGGCAAGGAGCTTTCATTGAACCAATTCATCAAATTCATTGAACTTCCCTCAGAAAGCATCTCTAGTTAGGTTTCTTCATCTAGATCTTTGACTCGATCATTTGTGAGTATTTGATTTCCGAGTTCTTAATTATTTGGTTTTTAGTGGGCTTTTCTTAATTTTTTGGATTTCAACTAGGATGTTTATTCGGGTTTTTCAGTCAAATTGGGTTCGATTTGTGTTAGTTCTTAATCTGATTTTTTTTGTTAATAAAATATCTGTTTTGGTTTGTCTGAAAGTCTTAGCATTTGAACGGTCATGTGAGACTGGGTCGTGCTTGCAGTTGAGTTTTGATAGGATCGAGAGTAGTGGTAGTAGTGCTCTAGGAGTTTTCTTTTTCTATTCCTACTTCCTAGAATATTAACGTTTGTAAGTCTTTATATCTTTGAGGAGAGTCATCAATGAAAAGCAAGTCTTGGATGTGCACGTACTATTTTTTTGTATTTTTTTTCTCATCTATACATTATACACTTAATATACATATAAGATTACAGGGAAGAATTCTAGATTTGGTATCAGAGCTTGGTGCAAGGTGAATGCCAAAGTACATGCCAAAGATGACGATGTTGGAAAAAGTGAACTGAAGAATGGTTCATTTGGACTGAATTACCCAACGCTAATAAAAGAAAATTACACAGTTTGGGAGATGAAAATGATGGTATTCATGCAGGCGCATGGGGTGTGGGATGCTGTGCAAACTAGCGATCCCAAGGCAGCAATTGACAAGAGAATGGATAAGGTATCCTTGACCATGATATACTAAGGTATACAAGAAGAAATGTTGATCTCTCTTGCAGCAAAAATGATATCTAAGAAGGCAGGGGATGCACTCAAAATAATATGTTAAGGAGCTGAATGTGTCAAGACAGCCAGGGTACAAAGGATGAAGGCAGATTTTGAATCATTTACTATAAAAGAAAGTGAACTACTATATGAATTTTATATGAGGTTGACTGTGCAGGTAACCAATATAAGGGCATTGCAAGAAGAAGTGACTGAATCTCATGTAGTAAAAAAATAACTTAGAACGGTACCAAAAAAATTTCTTCAGATCACATCCTCTATTGAACATTGAGGGATTTGGACAAGATGACAATGGAAGAAATGGTTGCTTCTCTAAAAGCACATGAAGAAAGAATAAAAGGAAAAACTAAAGTAAGTGAGAGTCAACTACTTCTTACCAAAGAAGAATGGATCAGTACAGAAAGTAAAGACAAAAAGCTGTTGCCTTTATCAAGGAGGAGTGGCAAAGACGGGCGAACAGAAATGACAATGAAATAGGAGGAAGCCAGAGAAGAAGATGAGTTCGAGATAAAAGCAGAGTTCAATGCTATAATTATGGGATATATAGACACTTCTCCTCCGAGTGTAGAAAACCAAAAAAGTAGAGAGAGCAAACACAGGAGGTGAACATTACAGAAGTGGAGGACAAAGAATCTTCTTTGTTATTGGCAAATGTGACAAATAAGAAGGAGATGTAATGATCCTTAACGAAAAAATAATGAATGCACTCTCGACTGACTGTGATCGAAAACAAGTGGAGTCCAATATATGGTATCTTGATAATGGGGCAAGTAATTATATGATGGGATACAATTCAAAGTTCTCTAAACTGAACGAAGAGATCATCGGCTTAGTATGCTTTGGAGATGGCTCCATGATACAAGTTAAAGTAAAAGGTTCAATCACTCTCAGGTGTAAAAACGGGGAGGAGCGTATCTTACATGAGGTATATTATATTCCAAATCTTTGTAGTAATATTATCAGCTCGGGGTAAATATCTGTAAGGGGAAATAGAGTAGTTCTAAAGGGTGATTACTTATGGGTCTTTAATACATATAAAAAGCTGCTTATAAAAGTCAATTGGTCTCCAAATAGGCTATATAAATTGTTGATTGAAACTATAAAATCAAGATGTATATTATCAAATTCTGATAACATTGCATGGTTGTGGCACTTACGTCTTGGACATGTTAATTACAAGGGCATGTTGTTGATGTCTAAAAAGCACATGGTCAAAGGTTTTCTAATAATTATACTATCTAACAATGTTTGTGATGGTTGTCTGATGGAAAATTAAATGAGAAAGCAATTTCTATCCGAGAGCAAGTACAGTGCAACTCACATTTTGGACTTGGTCCATGGAGACCTCTGTGGACCTATTTCGCCGAAAACAGCTTCTGGAAACATGTACTTCTTGTAACTTGTTCACGACTACAATAGATATATGTGGGTGTATATGTTAAAAAGAAAAGATGAGGCCCTCAATGCATTTAAGAGCTTTTGTATTATGGTTGGGAACAAGCCACAGAAGAAAGTAAAAGTTTTTAGGACTGATCGTGGAGGCAAATTTTGCTTAAACGTATTCAAGTCTTACTATGAAGAAAATGGGATTGAGAGACACTATACTGCACCATATTTGTAACATAAGAATATAGTCGTTGAGAACCACAATAGAACGGTGGTAGAGATAGCACATAATTGCTTTAAAGAGATGAAGACGCCCTCAAAGTTATGGGTAGAAGTGATTAGGCATGTTGTGTACTTATTAATAAGATTGCCTACACAAGCTTTTTCTGGACAAACTCCGTATAAAGCATGGTTCAAAGAAAAACCAAATATTAAATACATTCATGTATTTGGATGCATTGTACACATGAGGATACCATGTTGTCAAACGAGTAAATTGGATGACATAAGGTTGTGAATCTGGGAAATGAGCCCGAGACCAAGGCTTATGGCCTCTATGATCCAGTGAGAAATAAAGTTTTTGTAAGCAGAGATGTCATTTTGAAGAGGATAAGAAGTGACTGTGGAGTGATAAAAAAGGAGTTGGTCATGGTTATACATAATCAAATTCATTTGTAGTTCCTGAAATATAAAAAGCAGGGGAAGAAGTCACACAAGAATTATATGGTAAGACAAGTATAAAGAATGAAGTTACACAAGAATCAGATAGTGAGACAAACACAGAGAATGATTACAATCAGAACTCTACGCCAGGGCAAAGTCCTTTAAAAAGAGAAGCCAGCAGCAAAAATTATGATGGTAGTGAACCACCAAGAAGGTTTAAGGTTTTGATAGACATTTACAACAACACAGAGCCTATAAAATTGGATGAGGTGCTTCTTTTAATGGGAGTTGACGAGCATTTTCAACAAAAAATATTTTCAACCCAAATATTTAGACCTTAACTAAAACTTAATAACAAATGGAGAACTTCTTATCAATATTTTGACACTTTTAAAAATGATACTAAGTGTTAACACGAGGAATTTTGTCCCACAATAATGTAAAATATAGAAAAGTAAACTCCCCACAAAAACTGTGGCACATGTTAACTTTACCAATTTCATGTATCTATATCTTAGGGATAGAATGGCCTCTATTTTTGTTCATATATAGCTTTAATATTTTCTTAAAATATATTAACTATTTTGCAAAGTTATATAACATATTGGAGGATGAAAAGGGTTTTACATTTTAACAAATGGAACAAATTGACATATGGTCCAAGAATAATTACTAATTGGAGTAGAAATATTAACTATTTGGAGTACAAATATTAACTCCTCAACACAATGATTATTTTTTATCATTGACAGTAAATCATAAAATAATTAAAAAAAATTAACATATTAAGAAGATATTACAAAATAATTTATCTAAGTAATACTATAAGTTAGGGTTTGAAACTAATATTTGGGTTCTTAATAAACGGAGTTAGTGAAAATGAAATATTTACCATCTAACATTATGATGTTGTCTTGAAAAAAAAATAAAATTTCCTTCTTTATTAACTATCCATCAAAAGTTGTTTCCATCCCATTAGAAGTAATATATAACACATTTTAATATACCCCAAACAATAATTTGTAAGCTATTAGCTTGCTGACTAATTGGTAAGCTCAAAATCTTTATGGCATATATTGTGACAGCCTTAATTTAAAATTTATGTGCTCAAAAGATTTTCAATTGTCATATTAAACTTATAATATGTACATATCAACAAACCTCTAATAAGTATAATAAGTATTAAAAGTGAATATGCTAATATTGTTGTTATGTAAAAAAGTTGTTAACAAGTATAATATCTTACATGAAATTCCAATGCAAAGTTTTCGTTGTCCTTACCACAATGAGTTTTAATATATTTGTTAAAAATAATTCATAAAAATTAAAGTATAGAAATTAATTTGAAACACAAAATAAAACTTCTATTTCAAATAAATTGGACTAGATTTAACTCATACTATTTACATTGAGAAAAGTCAACTACATACTATATCACCAATAATAAATATTTTTAACAATTTTTTTAAAAAATGTTATTTTTACAACCAAGTTTAAATCCAAGAACTACATTATAGTAATCATCATTAATATGTATGAAATCACATTATTTTTTAATATCTTCGAAAGTATAATGTAAACCCTAAGTGATTAGTTAATTTTGATCATGATGATTCTTGTGTAGTACTTATGACATTATATCATATTTGTTCTAAACCTTTTATATCACAAATGTTTATAATATAAATAAAAATTATTTTTGGTATAAGATTAAAATATTTTTATTATTTCCAACAAATCTTAATAAATTTGGAGTTCAAGAATTAATTACTAATAATACAATTAGTTTGAAATATGATTGACCTATGATATTTTTGATGTAGTATAATATTATAAATTTGTAGTTCAACCAAATAATTAAGAAACAAAATCTTATTTTAAAATAAGTAACACATGATCGTGGCGTAAGCCTCAAATCAAATTTTCCTGAAAATATTTAGCGCCAAATAATGGCTGCCTTGCAAAAATTTTAAAAGCAAAAAGATTGTTTTCTTTTTTTATTATTTTAGCATTTGTGAACCTAAATATAATCATTCAACATATATGAGTAAGGTACCTGGTTAAAGGTGAGGAGTTGAGGAGTTAGCTTAAGGGTTTTAAGGTTTAGATTTATGGTAAAAGGTTTTAACAGAGATTCAAATCTCCTCCCGCCATGGTTCTCATGATGAACGTGAAAATACACCTACACGGGGTGAATAGGTGATTACTGTAATATCCGGGGTATAGCATGTAATTATTTTTATTTATAAATGATTATGATATGATTACTATATAATTTTTGGTGAGTTATTTGATGACTGGAGTTGTTACGTGGATATTTATATGTGGTAAAGTATAAGTATGTTAATTTTATTATGTCCAAAATAAAATATAGATAATTAAGTAATTTTCTGATAATTTTTTGAGTGTTATATAATTTTATATTGATTTATGAATTTATTAATTATTTTCTGAATAATTCCAAAATCATTTTCTAAAGCTGGGAATCGCCCAATCAAAACTATTTTTTATGATTTTATAACCCGAAACTCTTCTAAAAACTCCTTCCTAACCTAATTGGGTAATTCCAGACATTTTCCATATTTTGACTTTTTCGATCCGGATCACGGTTTGACCCGTGCGCGACCCGGTGTAATATCTTCGTACAAATCGTTTTATAAAATCTGGGTTTTGATACTTATCCAAAACAAGATAATGTTTATCCAAAACAAGATAATGCTTATCCAAAACAGGATAACGTTTATCCAAAATAGGATAATATTTATCCAATAGGATCGTATTTATAGTTACTTAGCGGCAAAGTAACGTATTTATCGATTCAACACGATCCAGAACGTATTAATATTCCATAAATATAAATAGCCAATACAGTATTATATTTTGTACATATAATCATTTGCAAACTGTAAAACTATATAGTTTCCAGAGAAAAACCTTAAAATTCATCGCATTCTTCATAATCAAACGCACAAACGAAGACGTTAACGAACTCCGATTCCGGCGCGCAATATATCAAATTGAAGCTCTCAAAAAGTTCTTTTATAATCAATCATCCATTTCAGTACAGAATTCAAGGTAATTTTATTATTTAATTATTTCAATTCGAATTATTTAGTAATTAAAATATTAATTTTTGTTCTTGATGTAGATCTTTTCTTCCAGGTCATTTTGGTATATTATATGATGAATTTGGAGTTCAATAACATGTTCAAATTGTTGTTTGATTCTCGAATTGAAGAACTATGGTTTATGTGTTTGAATGTTCTTAATTGAAAATTAGGTGTTTCTTTGTGAAGGGTTATTAGATAAAATTGATTACATGGTTGTGTAAATCGTTTAAAAATGATTTGAATGGTATGATTGAAATTAACAGACGATACTGGGAAGTGGCTCGTCGGAAAATTGATTGAACAGGTAGTCGGGGAAGACGACTCGGGAAAATTACCCTTTAGTAACCTCAAGTTTTCCCTGATTTGCAAACTTAATATTTTGGTTTTAAAAATTTAAAATCCGGATTCCTGTTTATAAAAATTTTAAAAATTAGATTTCTATTTAATTATTTTCAGAAAATGTATTTTTTCTTATATATTTTCAGAAATTGATTTTTAATTCCAAAATTTCATTATTTAAATTCTGAAATTATTTTTAAGTTAAAAATAAATCTTAATTAATGAATTATTAATTTTAGTTGATAATTAATTATTTAATTAGTAAATTAATTTAAATTATTTGATTAATTAATTTAATTAGTTTTTAATTAATTTAGTTGATTATTTAATTAGATTTAATTACTTATTTGGATTTAAAAAAATCCGAAAAATAGTTTTGAGCTTTAAAATATTATTTTAAATTATTTTCAAGGCTCGATAATTATTATAAAATTATTTTAAAGTCAGCTTCTGGTGTTCAAATCCTATTATTTAATTATAAATGATTTGGAGACCTGTTTTTACTCCGAAAAATATTTATAAATTTCATAATAAATACCTGGAAAATTATTTTGACCCCGAATCTTCTTTGAAAAAATTATTTTGATCGAATATCTTGCGTGCTATGTGCTACGTGCTATTTGAGTGAGGTGTTATATGCATATGTGGTTATTGTTCGGACTGGTTTTAGTCATAACTTTCAATCTGTAAACCGGATTTGGGTAAAATGAAGGGTAGATAGTAGCTTATGACGTCTATTTAACAATTAGAATGATATGAGAGTGAGTATTGGTAGATACTTGTGATGCCTAGCAGAGTAAGTGAGGCACAGAAAAAGAAAGGCCAGTGATCCGTAAATAGAATTGAAGCATAGAAAGAAAAGGCAAGGATTGACGAATAGAAGAAGGCTAGAAAAAGAAGGAAAGTGATTGATGAGTAGAAATATTAGAGGAGTAAAAGTAAGTTGAAAATCATCCATGATAAGGCAAGTCCTATGAGTGTGATAAGGAAATTGTTGTATTCCTTTCAAAAATCATCTTTCCCTCAAGACTAATTTTCTGATTGAGACAAGCAGTATTATTGGTGTGACTCTTTTTCAGAATAACGAAGAGTCTGGTGGGACACCACCTAATCATGTGATGTATGCCATATAGTATGAAAGATTGGGCATCTTGAGTACAAATATGGTTGTCTCACTCATATCTAAATCATCATTCATTCTTTCTTCTTCAATTTCGATTTCTTAATTATGAATCCTTCCGATTGTTTCCTTGTACTTTTATCCCTTACAAAAAGTTTCCAATCAGAATCATGTACACAAATTCCTTCTTGTGTAATGTCTATTCCTTGAATGTTTTAAAAGGAAGTGAAATGAATCCGTGTAGCTGATGGAGTTATATGATAAGTGTGGATAATTGCAAGCCGATAAATGGTGGACATTTACGTATAGAGAAGAACCATTATGCCGATAACGGGATTGTTGCGAGGACATCAAATCAGAGGTGAAAATATGTATACATGATGCATTGCAAGTATGAGATTTTGGAGTGAATTGTAGTAGTTAGCGAATCGTATGAAGTAAATTAACTAGAGGAAGAAAGAAAGTAAAGCTGCATATATTGGATAAGGTAAATGATTGATTAGACAGTAGAAGAAAAGAAGAATTTCTTAATAATAACCAGATAATCGATTAATACATTGTGAAGATGAAGTATACCTCAATCATGTGAGAGATACTTGTCATGAAGTTCAAAGTCGAAGAAATTCTAAATACAAATAAACTTCATAGGTGTTCTTCAAGGAATGGTTTGATTTTCCTACTTAAGTAAATGAGTTATGGTAATTTGATAGTCATAACTGAGCCAGTGAAAGAAGTTCAGTATGAAAGGACATAAGGAGAGATGAAGATATGGTGATTCAGCTGCAAGGATTTTTAAGAAGTGATGCTTTTAAGCCAAAAAAATTCTTTCACACGATTATGAGAGTGTTGGTTGAGACCACGTGTTGGTTATCATAAATTGAATGAGTTAACTAATAAGAACAAGTGTATATTGTCAAGGATAGACGAATTATTAATAATAGAGCTTGAATTGAAACATGAACTAGAAGAATTTTAGAATAATTTATAATAGTACTCAGTAGTGACATTTGGTTATAATCAAAGGATCTAAGAAAGGGTATGATATAATAAGAATTGTTTGCCATAATCTTAAGTTGAACTAAATATAAGTATATTGGTTAGTATTATATGTGATGGTTAAATGGTGAGTTTAGTAGATGTAAGTTGATTGGTCTACTTGTGAGTTGATTGTTGGTTGTTTGATTGATTGTTGGTGTTAGCTTGAGTCCGGTTGATAGTCAATAATATAAAGGAGATGTTGCCCAAATTTTCGAAAATACCCTACTCTTAAAGACAGAAAGTATACTTCCGTGTGTTATTGATATTCATGATAATATTCCAATGATTGTGATCTCGGTTCTGGAAAGAGGTTGTTACAGCCAATCCGACTATATATATTGGTCTTTGATTTAATTTAGCTAGTCATCACTTGGTGTAATTGATTAATTAAGTAAGTTGATTGGTTAATTTTACCAATTAATGATCAGTTAGATGGAAATCGATTCTAATTAGATAAAGTCAAATTCTGATGTAACTTTCAAATCTGGAGAAAGTAAGGACACCAGTAGAATTCAGAAATTGCTGCAGGTGTGCGAGGTTTTACTTGGATGGATATGCCCTTAGTAATGGACAAGGGTGATAGAAAGTAATTTGTATGGACAGGTGAGAAGAATGTTTTTAAGAACTAAAGATTTAAGATAGAGCAAAAAGAAGGACGGAAGGAAAGGAAGAAAGGAGGTGGAATAAAGAAGAGATTTGTACCTACACCAATATGGATTTAATTAGCCAATCAAAGAGATTCTATCATATGCAATAAAGTTTTATTAAAGGATGTCTTGTTCCCAAATTATTTTGATAATCATACAATAAATGAGTTATCAAGTATTTCTATTTTGGAAAAAATATGAGCTACAGTTTTAGTTCAGTTTCTGATTGATATTGATACTTAGGTTGTTGTTAAATATCAAAAGTGGTATTAATATAGATGATTGATGTTTACTTTAGTATGGGATGCTGTGAGCATCAATGTTCGTATTGATATCCAATTTGATATGACATCAAAATGAGTATTAATATCAGGAGTTCGGTTGTGATTGAGCTATGAGAATGAAGAATGGAAATAGGAAAGAAAGTGGAATCAAAAGGATGATAAAGAAACTTTATATGTAAGATATGGGTAACCTGAGAGACAGAAGTAAGATGAAAAAAATTTAGGAAACATTTATAAATTGAGATAGGGAATGTGTTCAAGGAGTACCATTAAGTACTGACGGCTAAAAGAAGATATCTTACGACCAGACATAAAGATAAATTGGGGGGGGAATGTAGATAAATGTTATACCTACCCAAGAGTTAAGGCGGGACATCAAAGACTAGCTGGATACATTCTCCAGGAAACGTCGTACTGAAATCACCTGAGAACCAAAGTTTGTCCAATAAGTGGGTTAGTTATTGCTTGAAGAAATGGTGATACGTCATCATATTCATAAATAGATTGTAAATGATCTATATTATTTGATTTGAGATTTGACAGGAGTATTTAGAATACGATGAATTATGTCAAACTAGAATAGTATATACCACTCCTAGCTGAACGGGCAGTAAGTAAGGAAGAACTAAAAGATAGGAATTTGGCTACGATACCTCAAGGGATTCAAGCTACTCCGAGAATATTATATGAGACATAGATGTCAAAGAAGACTTCCTGATAGTATGGCACAAAGGAAGAATAAGCGTTATATGGGACTAGACGTCATGGAAGAGCATTGTAGTTAGTTTGTATGAGAACTCCCTAAAGCCAAAAATGATAATATGGATTAAAATAAGCGGGTGATGCCTCCAGGTTAGTATACTTTCTTCTAAGTAGTAGGAGAATTTTACTAGGCAAATCTACTCGATTGTGATTCAAGGAAATTAAGGTATAATATTACTGTTGTGCGCCAATCTTATCCAATCGAGATTTCTTGTTAATTCTTAGCTCTAGTGTAATTTCGAGAATGTCAGATATCGAATACTCTATGGTTTCAGTATATCATTCGCAGATGAACAAGAAGATTAAGGGGACGATTAAAGAGCCTAAAATGCTGATTGGGAGAGATTACCAACTAGGTTAATTGAATAGAGAAACATGTGGGAATAAGGTTCAATAACCAGTAACTATAGGAAATGATCATGAGCACGAATTACTAGAATTAGGAAGAAAAGAGAATTAATAGGCATTATGCCGACCCTTTTGAAATGGTAAAATAGGCAAGATAAGTATAAGTGAGTTTGCTTCACCGCCACACATATAGCTGGTCCATAGGGTGTTTATATGTGTATATTCAGGAAAAGTAATTAAACTCCATTATATATAAAATGGAGACTTGAGTTGAGTTATATAAGCAACTAATAGAATATGATGTCAAGAAGAGGTTGTGGCTTAATGATTGATATTGCTAGATAAAGTTTATGAAAAGTTGTAAGGTTGAAGAATGAACCTAAGAAAATGGAAGCGAGATACTTGAATGTATCGGTATCTGATCCTTAGTGTGATTCTGAGGACATAATCCTTTTAAGGGGGAAAGATGTAATATCTGGGGCATAGCGTGTAATTATTTTTATTGATAAATGATTATTATATGATTATTATGTGATTTTTGGTGAATTATTTGATGATTGGTGTTGTTATGTGGATGTTTATATGTGGTAAAGTATAAGTATGTTAATTTTATTCTGTCCAGAATAAAATCTAGATAATTAAGGTATTTTCCTGGTAATTTTTAGAGTGTTATATGATTTTGTATTGATTTCTGAATTTATTAATTCTTTTCTGAATAATTATAAAATCATTTTCTAAAGCCGGGAATTGTCCAACCTCAACCATTTTTATGTTTTTACAACCCGAAACTCTTCTGAAAACTCCTTCCTAACGTAATTTGGTAATTTCAGACATTTTCCATATTTTGACTTTTTCGATCCGGATTACAGTTTAACCCGTGCGCCTCCCGGCGCAATATTTTTGATACGCTAACCCTTTTTGATAACATTATCTTCGTACAAATCGTTTTATAAAATTCCGGTTTTGATACTTATCCAAAACAGGATAATACTTATCCAAAATAGGATAATGCTTATCGAGAACAGGATAACGTTTATCCAAAACAGGATAATGTTTATCCGATAAGATCATATTTACAGTTACTTAGCGGCTAAGTAACGTATTTATCGATCCAACACGATCCAAAATGTACTAATATTTCGTAAATATAAATAGCCAATATAGTATTGTATTTTTTATAGATAATCATTTGCAAACAATAAAACTATATAGTTTTTAGAGAAAAACCTTAAAATTCATCGCGTTCTTCATAATCAAACGTACAAACGAAGACGTTAACGAACTTTGATTCGGGCGCGCAATATATCAAATTGAAGATCTCGAAAAGGTCTTTCATAATCAATCATCCATTTCAGTGTAGAAATCAATGTGATTTTCTTATTTAATTATTTTAATTGGAATTATTTAGTAATTAAAATATGAATTTTTGTTTTTAATGTTGTTTGTGTGATTTGATGCTAGAATCATGTAGATCTTTTCTTCCTGGTCATTTTGGTATATTATATGATGAATTTGGTGTTAAATAACATGTTCAAATTGTTGTTTGATTCTCGAATTGAAGAACTAGGGTTTTTGGGTTTCAATGTTCTGAATTGAAAATTAGGCGTTTATTTGTGAAGGGTTATTAGATAAAATTAATTACATGGTTGTGTAGATCGTTTAAAAATGATTCGAATGGTATAAGGAAAATCAACAAACGATACCGGGAAGTGGCTCGTCGGAAAATCGATTGAACGGGCGGCGATATTTTCAGTTGATTATTATGTTCAATCCGTGCATGGTTTGGTGTTTTTGTTGCTACCGACGTGTTTCTAGGGAAGAGAACTTCATCCCCTATTAATTTTATCCATTTCTGGGAAGTATGTAGCTCGCCAGAAACTTGTTGGCCGCCGTTAAAGGCGGCCAGCCACCGGAGTTGCAGTTGGGGAAGAAGACGGAGAAAAATTACCCTTTAGTACCTTAAAGTTTTCCCTGATTTGCAAACTTAATATTTTGTTTTTAAAAATTTATAAAATCTAGCTTCCTGTTTATAAAAATTTTTAAAATTATATTTCTATTTAATTATTTTCAGAAAATGTATTTTCTTTTATTATATTTTCAAAAATTGATTTTTAATTCAAAAAATTCATTATTTAATTTCTGAAAAATATTTTTAACTTAAAAATAAATCTTAATTAATGAATTAATTTATTTTAGTTGATAATTAATTATTTAATTAGTCAATTAAATTAAATATTAATTGATTTATTAATTAATTTATTTATTAATTGATTATTTAATTAGATTTAAATACTTATTTGGATTTTAAGAATTCCAAAAAATAGTTTCGAGCTTTAAAATATTATTTTAAATAATTTTCATGATTCGATATTTATTATGAAATTATTTGAAATTCAGATTCGGGTGTTCAAACCCTACTATTTAATTATAAAATGATTCGAAAACCTATTTTAACTCCAAAAAATGTTCAAAAATTCATAATAAATACTTGGAAAATCATTTTGACCCGAATCTTCTTTGGAAAATTATTTTGATCGAATATCTTGCGTCCTATGTGCTACGTGCATAGCACGCAATTTATTCAAAATAAATTATTTTAAACTTTCTCATAACATGTTGCTAGTATTCAAAATAAATCTTGTTTTATATTGCAAGTCCTTAAACTATTCAACCTTGAACCCTGATCATATTATTGAACTTGAGTTGTAAGCTTTATTTCTTGTAAACCACCAACGGTTGATTTCCCAGATATTAAACCATACCAATACAATACTACTCTGCAAATACATACACACACTAAACCAAGTATTTCAACAGAATTTCTTGAGCATACGGAAACTTATACACCCTGGAATACCCTATCCCATCCAAGATCAATACCATATATTATCATTGAACCATTGTTCTCAGATACTTGATTCTTCATCAGTCTTGAAGTTGTTCCTCAGACTTACACCTTGATACACCCTGGTGATACCTGTGAAATATTTTATGCTCTAAGTTAAATGTTTTATAAATATTAATTATGATTTTGTTTTAGTGAATTGCAATGGATATCCTATTGAATTGTTTTAGAATTGGATGGTTTTATAAATGTGGACCAGATTCGTGGTCATATTAGGCCAATGCGTGCCTTGGATCTAGTATATAGAGCAAAGCCGAGAGCCATGCTCGGGGTTAGTGCGTGACTGATCAGCAGCCTAACCTTCATTTTTAAAAATGAAAAGAATATACAATTCTATTCATTGCTTATCTAGAAACTTGATTCTTAGGAATTATTTCAACTAATCATTGTTGAACCTCAGTTATTGCTATTATGACTTGCTGAGCTAGTTAGCTCACTCTTGCAACTCTGTTTATCTTATTTTACAGTTGAAAAGGAAATTGTTGGTAACAAGGATTCACAGTCCAGTGTGCGAGCTAGAATTCCAGGATAAGATGGACCGAGTTAGAAGGAGTTTATAATGTCGATGAGTTATGTAAGATTGTAAGAATGATATCATTATCAGTTATAAGCAGAACTAGTTGGGATTTGGTACAATGTAATAAAAGTTACGGTTGTGGGTTGTTTTCATACTTTAACCTGTTGTGATCCATGATTATGGTAAGAAGGGTCTTTGCATATATTACTTTCATAAGAAAGTATTTATATATTGAGTGTGTGTGTGTTGTGAACCCCAAACTTCTGACCCGAGTTTGGAGGGTGTCACAATTATGGCTAACCAAGACTAGTTTTAAATTTTACCCGATAATATCTTACTGAGATTTTATAAATAGTTCCATAATCTGACAATGATAGCAAGCCGAGATGACTAAATACAGTGCAGAAATTAATATGCAGAAAAGTAATAAGAACACACAAGAATTTAGCCAGGTTCGACCCCTAATCCCCTATGGTCTACGTCCTGGTCCCTTACCAACCTGGTAAGAGAATATATTATTGAATCACAATAAGTTTACAACTACAAGATATAATAATATATCTCTCTTTATCCCAACTGCTGATAATGGCTTGCTGAAACCCTATTTCTGAACCTGCCCTCTAAGTACTATACTACCCAGTAGTACAAACTTCTCTGGCACTAGTTCACCAAATCCTTATTTCCCTTAGCCAACTATCCAGCAACTACACAATACAAATTAAACAATACAAATCGAATGATAGAGAGATTACAGCTCAAACTATAGACTCTCTAAGATATAACGTGAATATATAATTCAGAGCTCGAGAGTATTTTTTTGAATAAAGTACAGTGAGTTGTGAGTGTTCTTGCTGTAATTTGTACTTTATAAAAACTGCAAGAAACCTTATATAAAAACATACACTAACGTTTAAAATAATCTCAATAACTTACAATGGTTAGAATCCAATTCTAACGTTTAAGTTTGTTGGGATGATTTATAATGTTCATGTATATGTTTAACAAAAGAGAGAATGAAAGAAAAACGATCAGAAAAAGTCTCTTATATTTTGAAAGAGTATAAAACATTTTTAATCAGATTTATAGGAGATAGAGTTTGAAAATAAAAGAAACTCCTACAAATTAGGAACTGTTTTTAAGACATGAAAACATTTTATAACTGAGCTTTATTATATATAAAACACGTATAATATAATAGAGAAGTCCTTACAATTTAGTAAAAGAAGTTCCTGAATTTTCTCCTTTAAAATTGACTTTCATGTTGATTCTGGACTGTTCATGTTGGCTTACTGTTATTGTGAATATCGTGATCATAGTTTGCTGAGATAGATTACTGTCGTTTGACAGCTTGCTGCCATGATGCTTAAACAACAAAGTCATTAAGCTGATATTTCCTGCAAACAGTTTTAAATAACAATATGATGGCTTGCTATATTGTGATCATCAAAACTATGGAGTTACAATCTCCCCCTTTTTGATGATTACACACATTTATGAGAATGATAAAACTCCCCTTATATCTATGCATATCTCAAATTTTAAGCAATACTTTATAACATATTACTGTAAATAATTAAACTTTAAATAACACATATGTATATCCAACATAACTAACATATCAGCATTATATCAGCAAGTCTTAAAAACCAAAAGCAAATCAAGTCTTAAATAACAGCCAACATAAACGAAGTAGCAAACCACAAAGTAATCATAAGCCCACAGAAGAGAAAGAAGTCTTAAAATAAACATAAATCCAAGTCTTAAAAACAAACATAAATCTCCTAAATTTCTCCCCCTTAAATTATAAAAAAGATCTAGGTTGAGGGCTGATTAGAAGTGTTGAGAGCATCCTCTTTTGGAGAAAAATAAGCATCTTGCTGATTTTGATTTTCCATATCTCCAGCAGCATTCACCGGGTCATCCAAACCACTCTCCAAATCTGTATTTGAGTAAGAAGCAGAGGGTTTTGCAGCCGACATGAAATTCAGCATAATATCCTTCAAACCCTTAATCTCTGTCTTAAGCTAGTTTACCTGTTCTGTACTAGCAGCTACATGACCAAAGAGTAGAGTATTATCGTCTTGAATGCCCTTAAGCAACTGAATGATTTCAGAATCTGATTTAATAGATGTGGTAACAACAGTAGGAGATTGAGTAGGTAAGGTGGGAATAATCCTAACCAACTCACCATTTTAAATATGCAAATTTGACATTGCTATTATTTTAGCATCCAACACCTCCTTGACAGTTAACTTAGCAGCAGACTTAAGATTAATCTTAAAGGAATCAAAAATTTTGGATAACAAAAGACCATAAGGCAACCCTATCTTCTTCTAATTCACAGCAGCCATCATATTCTTGAGGATTAAATGAGACAAATCAAATGCCCTAACAGCTAAAATCTTAGCAACCACTATCATATCCCGACAACTGAAAGTGGATTTATTTCCACCTCTAGGACACACATTAGCACGGCAGATTTTAAACAAAAAATACGCCATTGGAGTAACTAAAGTAGTGGATGGAGGTTGAGGATTTTCTTTCACATTGATGTCTGATCCTAAAAGACACTTAAATTGATCAATAATCGAGAAATCAGGCAACACAACATAACCCTTACCAGTAAACAAGTCATTTTAAGTTGGATTCTCAAACATAATTAAAGTACTAAGGAAAGGGGGGTTCAATCGAATACGCTTATCACTGAACTGTAGAAATGCAATTACCAACTTATCCTCATGCAAATTGGCATAAAACTCACGGACTAAATCAGGATAATAAACCTTCAGTAAGTCAAACATAAAATTATCCATGCCAACAGTTTGAAATAAGGCTAAAGCACCAAATGGTTGAAGAAGCTTACCATTAACCGGAATACCAGGAAGAATGGGATGAGAATTCAATGCATTTTCGGTGAACTTCTGTTCCAAATTAGGAGAATCAAATGAGAGAGCAGGCTTGAGCTTCTTGGAAAGAGGTTTGAGACACTTCATCGGCACTTTCGGTTCCCAAATCGACCACATAGTGATCTTGTTTAGAGATAGAACGATTGACAAAGAGGCCTAATTTTCTTGATGCACGAACCATGTGAGAGCAAATTGCGATGATTTTGGAGAGATGGCAGTAAGTATCGAAATTGACTGAAGCGGCCGTGAAAAAGGCATGAAACCCTAACCCGTGTTTTTGATATACTTTTTAGGGGAGAGTTTAGGATAAAATTTTAAAACAAAGTAAAATTATCCTAAAATCTAACACTTATCAAAATAACAAATTATGTCTAACCATTTAACAAATACCACATTTTAAAAAAATAATCCTTAAAACATAATAGCATAAAACGAGCAACAATATACAAAAAAAATTAATAAATCAATTAAACACACATTATGACACTTAATAAATGATCATGAAAAATTGTTAGTAAGCTAATATTACCAAATTTCCAAAGATAGCTTGCCATTATACACTGCACATGCCCAGTTCTCTTCGAATGGTAGAAAATCTTGCTTCAACAAGGGGTTTTGAAAAAATATATGCCAATTGATATTCAGTAGGCACAAAAACTAATTCAATCTTAGCTTTGGTAGCATTATCTATCAAGAAATGGTGACGAATATCAATATGCTTTGTTCTTGAGTGATTCATATGATTCTTTGATATATTGATGGTGCTAGTATTGTCACAATAAATTGGAACTTTGCCACACTTGATTCCAAAATCTCGTAGAGTCTGAATCATCCACAAAATTTGAGAGCAATAGCTACCAGTTGCCAAATACTCACCTTATGATTTGGATAATGCAACTGAAGTTTAATTCTTACTTTTCCAAGATACGAAACTTTGTACTAAGTATGTACAAATACCACTTGTGCTCTTTCTATCAGTTTGACATCCTGCATAATCTGCATCACTATACCCCACAAGATCAAATATGCTTGTAATAGGATAAAATAACCCAAGATTAATAGTCCCACTTAAATATTGAAATATTCTTTTAACTGCATTTAAGTGTGATTCCTTAGGTTTAGCTTGAAAATGAGAACATACATAAACATTATATGGCCGAGAAGTAGTAAGATATAAAAGACTACCAATCATTCCTCTATACTTTTTGATATCAACTGCCTTACCGTTTTCATCTGAAGTCAACTAGCTGTTTTGTTTTATTAGTGTTGATTTTGATTTGACATGCTCAAATCCAAATCTAGTCAGCAAGTTCTTCACATACTTTGACTGATGAACATAGATGCCATCTTTTGATTGCTTGATTTGGAGTCCCAAGAAATAGTTGAGCTCGCCCATCATGCTCATGTCAAATTCACTGCGCATACACTTAGAAAACCACTCACACATAGAATCATTAATGGATCCAAAGATTATATCATCTACATATATCTGAACAATCAAAATATTATTATCATTTTGCCTAGTATATAAAGCAGGATCGATTTTACCTCAAATGAAGCTATTTTTAATCAAAAACTTACTAAGCCTCTTCTACCAAGCCCTTGGTTCTTGCTTTAATCTATATAATTCCTTCTTGAGCTTGTAAACATAGTCCGGATGTTATTCATATTCAAACCAGGGGGTTGCTTGACATAAACTTCCTCTTCCAGAAATCTATTAGGAAAGGGACTTTTAACGTTCATTTGATGTAGCTTGATCTTCTTGTAGCATGAATAATCAAAAAGCATCCTAATTGATTCCAATCTAGCTACTGGAGCATAAGTTTAATCAAAGTCAATGCCTTCTTATTGATTGTACCCTTGTGCCATGAGCCTTGCTTTATTTCGAGTAGGAGTACCAAATTCATCCACTTTATTCTTGAGAATCCATTTTGTACCAATATTTGAAGCATTCTTTGGTGGCTTGACAAGTTCCCAAACATCACATTATTCGAGTTGATTAAGTTCTTCTTGCATAGCTGTGATCCAATTTTCATCTTCGAGTGCTTCTTTGACATTCTTGGGTTCCTCTTCAGCTAAAATGCAGCATAAGCACAAAAATTTACAATGCATTTCCTTGTCTTAAGTCCATCAGTAATATCACCAATAAACTGCTCTGGACGGTGATTCTTCACTGTCCGTTTAGCTTTTGGCAATGAATGCTTTGAGATATCTTCATGAGAGGTCTTTCGTATCTTAGATGGAGGAGCTAAATCTTCACCATCATAGATTGAAATTTTATCCTTTGCTCTATTTCCTCTAGGACCATCAAGAGTCATCTTTTCCATCTTTACAATTGCATCATCAACTGGAGTAAAAGTTTCTGCTTGATGATTTCCAAAGGCAGTTTCAATTTTAGCTTGCTGTTTTCCAGCAGTCTCTGTTTTAGCTTGCTATTTCGGAGTAGTCTTCTCTGTTTCAGCTTGTTATTATCCAGCTTCACCTACATCATCTTCCTCGTCTCTTGGAAGATCATTGTTAGGTTCTTGAAATGTAACATCTATAGATTCCTTAACAATATGCTTAGACAAATTATGAACTCTATAGGTTTTACTATTCATTGAATAACCAAGAAAAATAGCTTCATAAGATTTAGCATCGAATTTACCATCATTACCAATTATCTTGAGCATAAAACACTTTCAGCCAAAAATCTTGAAGTAACTGATGTTGGGCCTCTTTTTCTTTAGTAATTCATTTGGAGTTTTGTCCAAAATAGGTCTTATCAATACTCTATTCAAAACATAGCATGCTATGTTGACTGCTTCTGCCCAAAAACTTCTAGGTAGCTTGATTTCTTACAACAACGTCCTTGTTATTTCTTGCAATGACCTATTCTTTCTTTCTACCACACCATTTTGTTGTGGAGTCCTTAGAGCCGAGAATTCGTACGATATTCCTCTTTCTTCAGAATAAGTAATAAAATATTTTTGGCATTCACCATCTCGATCACTCCTTATTCCTACAAGCTTTGTATTGAGCTTATTCTCATGTAACTTAATTAAATTTTCAAACTCAATAAAAGCAACATCTTTAGTACGAAAAAATAATACCCATGTAAAACGAGAATAATCATCAATAATTACAAAACCATATTGCTTACCTTCAATACTTTTATAAGCTTATGGACCAAATAAGTCTAAATGCAAAAGTTCTAAGGGTTTAGAAGTAGATACCATCTTTTTTTCTTTGTGAGTACTTCTAATTTGTGTGCCTATTTGGCATGCTGAACACACCTCTGTCTTGATATAATTAAATTTGGGTAACCCTCTGACTAGCTTCGTCTTTGAAAGCTTATTGAGCAAGTCCATATGAGCATGACCCAATCTTCTATGCTAAACATAAGGATTTGTGTCTATTGCAGCAAAACAACAAGCTATTTTCTGCAACTCAAAGTCCAATATATATATATATCCTTCCATTCTAGCAATTAGGGCGACTTTGTTAGTACCAATAGTAATAATACACTTCTCAATACCAAAATCAACCTTATGACCATCATCATATAACTGACTTATACTAAGCAGATTATATTTTAGACCTTTAACATATTGAACTTTATCAATTGAAATGTGTTTATTACATATTTTACCTTTTCCAAGAATTGGAAGAGTTTTGCTAATACCAATAGTCACTCTTTCACCCCTTTTTCATCTGAAGACTCGAGAATTGTGCTTTGTCTCCACTCATATGTCTAGTACATCCTCTATCCAAGATCCATTGAGTTGATTTGATTCGAGCGGCAAGACACATTTACAAAATAAATAAAATAACTCAACCTTTTGGTACCCAAAGTTTGTTGGGTCTGACATGGTTAACAGATAAAACATATAAAACATGTAAATCAGACTTCTTTATCCATTTTTGGTTAAATCAGGGTGATTTAACTCTTATAGCTTGATAATAGTAAGATGTCTTTGTTCAGCCATTCTGACCATAGTAAGTTGTTTTCTGTTTGTTTCCTCCATAGTATGATTTATGTCCATTATGAACTCTGTAATGTTTTTCTAGATGCCCTTTCTTTCCACATCTGTTGCATATCTTCCAAGGCATAGCATACTCATAGGGTATGCCATATTTTCCTTCATATCTTAGAGCTTTTTCCTTCTTGTTGGCATTCATTCAAATATCTTCTCTGACCAATCGAATATTTATGTTGTTCATCATTGATTTGAGACTTTATTCTCCTTGAACAAAAGATCACATGCTCCTTTTCAGATCCTCAACTTCCTTTTTGAGCAGATCAATCTTTTCAACTTGCTGACTTATGATTTCAGCTTGCTGAGATGGTTTTTCTGCTTGATTTGTAGGTTCTGCATTGATTTATTCTCTGAGTTTGAACAGCTCCAAATATTCATCCCTTGCTTCAATCTCCTTCTTTAGCTCTGTAATCTCCATTGAGTCTTGTTTATTTTGAGGAGAATTTTGTTGATGTTTTCCACATGACTAACTTTAGCTTGAAGATCATTGATTTCATCCTCTTTGTCAGCTTGTGTAGGTACCTTCTTATCAATCGAAGTATCCACTTTGCTCATCAAATCTTCAACCATGATCTTGAGATAATTATTCTTCTCTTTTACCTTGCTATTTTTCAGGCTTTAAGAGAATAATATTCTCCCATAGATACATAATCACATTCCTGTATGGTTAGTATTTCCAAAATAATATTTTCAGAAGATAAATTATATTTACAAGACTTTACCTCACTCTGATCTTCTTCTGAATTACTTTCTATGTAGCCACTATCTGAATTTCCTCGAACGAAATCATCATAAAGTCCAACTAGGGCAAGATTAACCATGTCTCTACTTAAATCATCACTAGAAATTGAGTCATCATCACTCCAAGTCATTAGAGCTTTAGCTTTTTTCTTATCCTTGAAGACAGTTTGTTGTTTTAACTTTAATTTATAGAATTCCCACTTATAATGGTCTGGATTTCCACATTCAAAGCATGTATGACCTTTAGAATCCTTGTTGACCTTCTTGTTGTTGGAAAATGTGTCTTTATCTCTTTTCACCTTGTTCTTTTTCTTGATCATCTTTTTGATCTTCCTGGATATTAAAGCTAGTTCTTCATCTGACTCATCTTCAGATTCAAGTACATTGTCATTAGTGTGAAGAGCTAACTGCTTCATTTGAGCAACTGGAGCTTGCATAGAACTTGATTGACTTTCCTTGATTTTTCTTTTAAATTGTTTTAATTCTACAAAATAGCCAATTGATCCATAGTATCTATAGTTTGAGAGGATTCCAAAGCAGTTACCTTTGATTCATAGATATATGGCACAACACTAAGTATCTTCATATTAATTTCCCCTTGAGGGATATATTTTCCGAGTTTCTTTAAGGCATTTAGATATGTCTGGAATCTAACTTGACTTTCTCGAATAGTTTCTCCATCTCGAAGCTTGAAATTTCAAAACTCATTCATTAGTTTGCTCAATTTTACCTTCTTTAAGTTCTTGGATCATTCGTGATATAATTCCAGAGTATCCCATATCTCTTTAGCTGATTTGCATGAAGAGACTATCACATTCACTAGGACATAGCCCATTCATGAGAGAATTCCTAGCCTTTCCATTGAAACTGTATTTGAGTAGTTCAGCCTCCGTGAGATCATCAATGTCTTTCACTTTACATTCTTGCTCCTGGTACTCAAATGGACCCTTCTAAACAACTCTCAATGCTAGTGGCTCCCTTGATAGGTAGACTTCCATGCCACCATTCCACCAGTTGTAGTTTTCTATAACAAGCAAGATAGGTGCTCTGTAATTCGAGGTTCCTTCGAAATATTTGTCAGCCATTTCGATAGAATACTATTCATGTTACAGAAAGATTAGTATACTAAAGCTCTCATACAAACTGAAAATACACCTATTCACCCCTGTAGGTGTATTTTCATAACGTTGAATCAAATGCCTATATTCCTGCCATCCTAACGCTTAACCATATGCCAATATTCCCCGCATCCTCCTTATGAACAAGTTTTTTATACATATTTCTTAAGTGATATATGAGTATTAATATATTGTAGTTTGTATGGATCTAACTTTTATTCTTTTCAAATATACATGATTAATGATGCAATATCCTCAATGGGAAGCATACAAAGATGGAGTTGTATTGCAATAGCCAAGCAAATTGAAAATAATTATGATGGCCTTCCTAAAAAATTTAGAAAGTGATTGTTTCATCAATTAAAACTAGTTTCTTCTTGAAAACTGGTGAGAGTGAAGAATTCATTTAAGCTTCCTCTTAGGCTATCAAGAAGATGAGAAAAAATAAATAAGCTTATATTTTTATTTCACAAATAATTATTACCAAAAGGTTAGCAATATTTGTTCTATTTTCTGCTTTTGTTCTCAAACTCTTGATATATAAATCTATGTAAAATTTCTTTATAATTTTTAGAATTGTACTTTGTTAATAATTATATAAGAATACAAATGATGGCTAAGGTTAAATTTGAACCTCCATGAGCATTTTGAATAAAAATTATTTTCAACCCAAATATTTAGACCTTAACTAAAATTGAATAACAAATGGAGAACTCCTTAAAAATGATACTACCTGTTAACACTAGGAATTTTGTCCCACAATAGCGTAAAATATAGTAAAGTAAACTCCCCACAAAACTGTGACATATGTTAACTTTACCAATTTCACATATCTATATTTTAGGGATAGAATTGCTAGAGTTTTAGATTTTAAAATAATATAAGCCTCCATTTTTAGTCATATATAACTTTAATATTTTCTTAAAATATATATTAATTATTTTGCAAAGGTATAAAACATATATGAGGATGAAAATGGTTTTACAATTTAACAAATGGACCAAATTAATATATGGTCCAAGAATAATTACTAACTCGAGTAGAAATATTAACTATTTGGAGTATAAATATTAACTGCTCAACACAATGATTACTTTTTTATCATTGAAAGAAATTATAAATCATAAAATAATTAAAAAAATTTAAACATATCAAGTAGATATTATAAAATAATTTATCTAAGTAATACTATAAGTTAGGGTTTGAAACTAATATTAGGGGTTCTTAATAAAGGGAGTTGGTTAAAATGAATTTTTAACCATGTAACATTATGATGTTGTCTTGACAAAAAAAATAAAAATTCCTTCTTTATTAACTACCCATCCATTAAGGTTTTTACCATCAAAAGTTGGTTCCATCCCATTAGAAGTAATATATAAAACATTTTTAATATTTTGCAAACAATAATTTGTAAGCTATTAGCTTGCTGACTAATTGGTAAGTTCAAAATCTTTATGGCATATATTGTGACATTCCTTGATTTTGAAATTTATGTCCTCTAAAAATTTTCATTTGTCATACTAAACTTATACTAAACACATATTAACAAACCTCTAGTAAGTATAATAAGTATTAAAAGTTAATATGCTTTTATTGTTGATATGTAGACATGATATGTAGACATGTTGTTAACAAGTATATTATCTTACATGAAACTTCAATGCAAAGTGTTTACTTTCCTTACCACAATGAGTTTTAATATTTGTGTTAAAACTAATTCATAAAATTTAAAGTATAGAAATTAATATAAATTAAATAATAGAGTATTTTATGAATATGGTAAAAATAGGGTACTTAATTTGAAATATAGTATGAAACTTCTATTTTAAATAAATTGGTCTATATTAAACTCATACTATTAACATTGAGATTAGTCACCTATATACTATCTCACCAATAATAAATATTTTTAACAATTTTTTTAGAAATGTTATTTTTTACATCCAAGCTTAAATCCAAGAACTACATTACAATAATCATCATTAATATGTATGAAATAAGATTTTTTTTAATATTTTCAAAAGTATAATGTAAAGGGTAAGTGACTTGATAATTTTGATCATAATGTGTCTTGTGTAGTACTTACCATTATATATGGATTATTTATTAATTTTAATTGGTTTGATTATTTGAAACTTAGGATTTTTAAATTTTTCCACACTTATATGTTATTGGTATCTTAAATATTTTTGGTATTTTTAAATTTTGGGACCAAATTTTGTTAAGTACGGTAGAATATGATAACCCGGATTTTTTTTACAAATATATATCTGTCTTTGGAATTTTAAATTCTTTGTTTTGATAAAAAAATAATATTTTCTTATATATATTGTTTACAAAATAGTATGATTGACATGTTATGTATGTAGATTTTATTTAATACATTACAAAATAATGTATTTGGTTATAAATATTTATATAATTAAGTATACTTTTTCTTTAGATGTTTTACTTAGTCAAAAACTACTCCTAAAAAGATAATGTAGGATAATGTGTACGTGAGTTCAAAAGTAGTGGGTGATAACTACCACAAACTAGGAGTGGGTTTTAACAAATTTCTAAATAATTAGACTTGTATCAGGTTCATTTTTGTTTGCACAACAATCTTTTATCTAGGTATGTTTTATTCTACTTCTTCTTTTTCAGCATAAGTACATGTTTTATATCATATTCTATATTTTTACTATGCATTTAAACTATTACTACCTATGAAATGTTTACTTTTTAGCTATGGTTAAACATCCTCCTTATTTTATAGAGCATGTTATTGTTTACATTGTTTGTACAAATATGTCAATGATATTACTTTCAAATTAATTATTAAAATATTCTTTCCTACAAGATATTTATTATTTTTTTGACATTGGTCGTATAAATTTTCATGTGCTCCCAAAGTTGTATTAAATATGCATGATTATGCATTAAATCTTTGTATATTAGATTGTAAATATAATATTATATAAATGGATATATATATACTTAGAAAGTCTTAAGATTTTGATGCATAAGAAACTATTTTTTTATTAAATGATTTATACATGAATTGCAATATATTATTTATACGTGATCTCAATTTTTTAGAACAATGATGCATGATTTTACGTTTTAGTTGAAGTGATATATATTTAATTTCAAACTATTATATGATTTTGTAAATTGCATGTTACTAAAATATAATTTTGTATTAAAGTGTATTATGTACTTTCTTTTCTTATTTATTGTTCAGAATTATCAAAATGGTATATGTTCTTTGTATATAAACATTGAAGTAATATTATTTACGCCTTACCATTATATATGGATTTTTTATTAATTTTAATTTGTTTGATTATTTGAAACTTAGGATTTGTTTGGCAATATTTTGGATCACCATTTTTGCATATAAGGTAAGTTAACTCTTCACACTTTATTTTATATTAAAATTTTTAAATATTTTTGCACTGTTTTTGTTTTAAAATTTATGGATCAAGTACCCTGTTTTAGAAATAAGAATTCCGAGTGAGCTCTGACTTATGAACCAGTTAGTAATTGCGTATAGTTCCGGAACTAGCCTTTGATACCTTACTAGGGAGTGCTACTTATGATGCCTTCGGAAGCGCACACTCTATGATACCATACCTTAGTAAGGGGCGCATTATTGACAGAATTTATGAACTTTTGATACTGTGTCACCAGGTATTTATGGCGTTAGCGAGCTGTGGAATTTTATATCTTATGTCATATGGATTTTAGAAAATGATTTTTGTTTTATAAAATTATGATACTTGATCCACTAGTGTAGAATTGTTTTCTTGCTGGGCTCTTGCTCATTACTCACAAATTTTTAGGTGCTTAGCTTTTGGGACATCTTAAAGGTGGACTTGATTTGAGCTTGCTTTGGAATAATATTTTAGTGATTATGTTTGTATTGGAGCTGCGTCTCCCAGGATTTGCTTTATTTTCAGCTTAGATGATTTTATTTATGTCTCGGATTTTAGAATTCTATGAAAAACTAGAAACTTATTCTTATTATGGATTTAATTTGGAGTTTTAGCTGAATATTTAAATATAACTATTTTCTGAAAATTCGGGGTATTACAGTTGGTATCAGAGCATAGGTTAACTTCATGTAGATCGCCTTTTAGGCTAGACCTGTGAGTTATGAGTTTAGTGCGTGCATTTTCAAGAAACTACTTTTATTTTTCTTTCGTTAAATATTTTTTTGACTTTTCCACACTTATATGTTATTGGTATCTTAAATATTTTTGGTATTTTTAAATTTTGGGACCAAATTTTGTTAAGTAGGGTAGAATATGATAACCCTAATTTTTTTTACAAATATATATCTGTCTTTGGAATTATAAATTCTTTGTTTTGATAAAAAAATAATATTTTCTTATATGTATAGTTTACAAAATAGTATGATTGACATGTTATGTATGTAGATTTTATTTAATACATTATTTGGTTATAAATATTTATATAATTAAGTATACTTTATCTTTAGATGTTTTACTTAGTCAAAAACTACTCCTAAAAAGATAATGTAGGATAATGTGTACGTGAGTTCAAAAGTAGTGGGTGATAACTACCACAAACCTAGGAGTGGGTTTTAACAAATTTCTAAATAATTAGACTTGTATCAGGTTCATTTTTGTTTGCACAACAATCTTTTATCAAGGTATGTTTTATTCTACTTCTTCTTTTTCAGCATAATTACATGTTTTATATCTTATTCTATATTTTTACTATGCATTTAAACTATTACTACCTATGAAATGTTTACTTTTTAGCTATGGTTAAACATCCTCCTTATTTTATAGAGCATGTTATTGTTTACATTGTTTGTACAAATATGTCAATGATATTACTTTCAAATTAATTATTAAAATATTCTTTCCTACAAGATATTTATTATTTTTTTTTGACATTGGTCGTATAAATTTTCATGTGCTCCCAAAGTTATAGTTGTATTAAATATGCATGATTATGCATTAAATCTTTGTATATTAGATTGTAAATATAATATTATATAAATGGATATATATATATACTTAGAAAGTCTTACGATTTTGATGCATAAGAAACTATTTTTTTATTAAATGATTTATACATGAATTGCAATACATTATTTATACGTGATCTCAATTATTTTAGAACAATGATGCATGATTTTACGTTTTAGTTGAAGTGATATATATTTAATTTCAAACTATTATATGATTTTGTAAATTGCATGTTACTAAAATATAATTGTGTATTAAAGTGTATTATGTACTTTCTTTTCTTATTTATTGTTCAGAATTATCAAAATGGTATATGTTCTTTGTATATAAACATTGAAGTAATATTGTTTACGCCTTACCATTATATATGGATTTTCTATTAATTTTAATTTGTTTGATTATTTGAAACTTAGGATTTGTTTGGCAATATTTTGGATCACCATTTTTGCATATAAGGTAAGTTAACTCTTCAAACTTTATTTTATATTAAAATCTTTTAAATATTTTTGCACTGTTTTTGTTTTAAAATTTATGGATCAAGTACCCTGTTTTAGAAATAAGAATTCCGAGTGAGCTCTGACTTATGAACCAGTTAGTAATTGCGTATAGTTCCGGAACTAGCCTTTGATACCTTACTGGGGAGTGCTACTTATGATGCCTTCGGGAGCGCACACTCTATGATACCTTAGTAAGGGGCGCATTATTGACAGAATTTATGAACTTTTGATACTGTGTCACCAGGTATTTATGGCGTTAGCGAGTTGTGGAATTTTATATCTTATGTCATATGGATTTTAGAAAATGATTTTTGTTTTATAAAATTATGATACTTGATCCACTAGTGTAGAATTGTTTTCTTGCTGGGCTCTTGGCTCATTACTCACAAATTTTCAGGTGCTTAACTTTTGGGACATCTTAAAGGTGGACTTGATTTGAGCTTGCTTCGGAATAATATTTTAGTGATTATGTTTGTATTGGAGCTGCGTCTCCCAGGATTTGCTTTATTTTCAGCTTAGATGATTTTAATTATGTCTCGGATTTTAGAATTCTATGAAAAACTAGAAACTTATTCTTATTATGGATTTAATTTGGAGTTTTAGCTGAATATTTAAATATAACTATTTTCTGAAAATTCGGGGTATTACAGTTGGTATCAGAGCATAGGTTAACTTCATGTAGATCGCCTTTTAGGCTAGACCTGTGAGTTATGAGTTTACTGCGTGCATTTTCAAGAAACTACTTTTATTTTTCTTTCGTTAAATATTTTTTTGACTTTTCCACACTTATATGTTATTGGTATCTTAAATATTTTTTGTATTTTTAAATTTTGGGACCAAATTTTGTTAAGTAGGGTAGAATATGATAACCCAGATTTTTTTTACAAATATATATCTGTCTTTGAAATTTTAAATTCTTTGTTTTGATAAAAAATAATATTTTCTTATATGTATAGTTTACAAAATAGTATGATTGACATGTTATGTATGTAGATTTTATTTAATACATTACAAAATAATGTATTTGGTTATAAATATTTATATAATTAAGTATACTTTATCTTTAGATGTTTTTTTTAGTCAAAAACTAGTCCTAAAAAGATAATGTAGGATAATGTGTACGTGAGTTCAAAAGTAGTGGGTGATAACTACCCCAAACCTAGGAGTGGGTTTTAACAAATTTCTAAATAATTAGACTTGTATCAGGTTCATTTTTGTTTGCACAACAATCTTTTATCAAGGTATGTTTTATTTTACTTCTTCTTTTTGAGCATAAGTACATGTTTTATATCTTATTCTATATTTTTACTATGCATTTAAACTATTACTACCTATGAAATGTTTACTTTTTAGCTATGGTTAAACATCCTCCTTATTTTATAGAGCATGTTATTGTTTACATTGTTTGTACAAATATGTCAATGATATTACTTTCAAATTAATTATTAAAATATTCTTTCCTACAAGATATTTATTATTTTTTTTTGACATTGGTCGTATAAATTTTCATGTTCTCCCAAAGTTATAGTTGTATTAAATATGCATGATTATGCATTAAATCTTTGTATATTAGATTGTAAATATAATATTATCTAAATGGATATATATATTTAGAAAGTCTTAAGATTTTGATGCATAAGAAACAATTTTTTTATTAAATGATTTATACATGAATTGCAATACATTATTTATACGTGATCTCAATTATTTTAGAACAATGATGCATGATTTTATGTTTTAGTTGAAGTGATATATATTTAATTTCAAACTATTATATGATTTTGTAAATTGCATGTTACTAAAATATAATTTGGTATTAAAGTATATTATGTACTTTCTTTTCTTATTTATTGTTCAGAATTATCAAAATGGTATATGTTCTTTGTATATAAACATTGAAGTAATATTGTTTACGCCTTACCATTATATATGGATTTTCTATTAATTTTAATTTGTTTGATTATTTGAAACTTAGGATTTGTTTGGCAATATTTTGGATCACCATTTTTGCATATAAGGTAAGTTAACTCTTCACACTTTATTTTATATTAAAATCTTTTAAATATTTTTGCACTGTTTTTGTTTTAAAATTTATGGATCAAGTACCCTGTTTTAGAAATAAGAATTTCGAGTGAGCTCTGACTTATGAACCAGTTAGTAATTACGTATAGTTCCGGAACTAGCCTTTGATACCTTACTAGGGAGTGCTACTTATGATGCCTTCGGGAGCGCACACTCTATGATACCTTAGTAAGGGGCGCATTATTGACAGAATTTATGAACTTTTGATACTGTGTCACCAGGTATTTATATCTTATGTCATATGGATTTTAGAAAATGATTTTTGTTTTATAAAATTATGATACTTGATCCACTAGTGTAGAATTGTTTTCTTGCTGGGCTCTTGGCTCATTACTCACAAATTTTCAGGTTCTTATCTTTTGGGACATCTTAAAGGTGGACTTGATTTGAGCTTGCTTTGGAATAATATTTTAGTGATTATGTTTGTATTGGAGCTGCGTCTCCCAGGATTTGCTTTATTTTCAGCTTAGATAATTTTATTTATGTCTCGGATTTTAGAATTCTATGAAAAACTAGAAACTTATTCTTATTATGGATTTAATTTGGAGTTTTAGCTGAATATTTAGATATAACTATTTTCTGAAAATTCGGGGTATTACAGTTGGTATCAGAGCATAGGTTAACTTCATGTAGATCGCCTTTTAGGCTAGACGTGTGAGTTATGAGTTTACTGCGTGCATTTTCAAGAAACTACTTTTATTTTTCTTTCGTTAAATATTTTTTTGACTTTTCCACACTTATATGTTATTGGTATCTTAAATATTTTTGGTATTTTAAAATTTTGGGACCAAATTTTGTTAAGTAGGGTAGAATATGATAACCCGGATTTTTTTTACAAATATATATCTGTCTTTGGAATTTTAAATTCTTTGTTTTGATAAAAAAATTATATTTTCTTATATGTATAGTTTACAAAATAGTATGATTGACATGTTATGTATGTAGATTTTATTTAATACATTACAAAATAATGTATTTGGTTATAAATATTTATATAATTAAGTATACTTTATCTTTAGATATTTTACGTAGTCAAAAACTACTCCTAAAAAGATAATGTAGGATAATGTGTGCGTGAGTTCAAAAGTAGTGGGTGATAACTACCACAAACCTAGGAGTGGGTTTTAACAAATTTCTAAATAATTAGACTTGTATGAGGTTCATTTTTGTTTGCACAATAATCTTTTATCAAGGTATGTTTTATTCTACTTTTTCTTTTTCAGCATAAGTACATGTTTATATCTTATTCTATATTTTTACTATGCATTTAAACTATTACTACCTATGAAATGTTTACTTTTTAGCTATGGTTAAACATCCTCCTTATTTTATAGAGCATGTTATTGTTTACATTGTTTGTACAAATATGTCAATGATATTACTTTCAAATTAATTATTAAAATATTCTTTCCTACAAGATATTTATTATTTTTTTTTGACATTGGTCGTATAAATTTTCATGTGCTCCCAAAGTTATAGTTGTATTAAATATGCATGATTATGCATTAAATCTTTGTATATTAGATTGTAAATATAATATTATATAAATGGATATATATATACTTAGAAAGTCTTAAGATTTTGATGCATAAGAAACTATTTTTTTATTAAATGATTTATACAAGAATTGCAATACATTATTTATACGTGATCTCAATTATTTTAGAACAATGATGCATGATTTTACGTTTTAGTTGAAATGATATATATTTAATTTCAAACTATTATATGATTTTGTAAATTGCATGTTACTAAAATATAATTTTGTATTAAAGTGTATTATGTACTTTCTTTTCTTATTTATTGTTCAGAATTATCAAAATGGTATATGTTCTTTGTATATAAACATTGAAGTAATATTGTTTACGCCTTACCATTATATATGGATTTTCTATTAATTTTAATTTGTTTGATTATTTGAAACTTAGGATTTGTTTGGCAATATTTTGGATCACCATTTTTGCATATAAGGTAAGTTATCTCTTCACACTTTATTTTATATTAAAATCTTTAAAATATTTTTGCACTATTTTTGTTTTAAAATTTATGGATCAAGTACCCTGTTTTAGAAATAAGAATTCCGAGTCAGCTCTGACTTATGAACCAGTTAGTAATTGCGTATAGTTCCGGAACTAGCCTTTGATACCTTACTAGGGAGTGCTACTTATGATGCCTTCGGGAGCGCAAACTCTATGATACCTTAGTAAGGGGCGCATTATTGACAGAATTTATGAACTTTTGATACTGTGTCACCAGGTATTTGTGGCCTTAGCGAGCTGTGGAATTTTATATCTTATGTCATATGGATTTTGGAAAATGATTTTTGTTTTATAAAATTATGATACTTGATCCACTAGTGTATAATTTTTTTCTTGTTGGGATCTTGGCTCATTACTCACAAATTTTCAGGTGCTTAGCTTTTGGGACATTAAAGGTGGACTTGATTTGAGCTTGCTTTGGAATAATATTTTAGTGATTATGTTTGTATTGGAGCTGCGTCTCGCAGGATTTGCTTTATTTTCTCGGATTTTAGAATTCTATGAAAAACTAGAAACTTATTCTTATTATGGATTTAATTTGGAGTTTTAGATGAATATTTAAATATAAATATTTTCTCAAAATTCGGGGTATTACAGTTGGTATCATAGCATAGGTTAACTTCCTGTAGATCGCCTTTTAGGCTAGACCTCTGAGTTATGAGTTTACTGCGTGCATTTTCAAGAAACTACTTTTATTTTTCTTTTATTAAATATTTTTTTGACTTTTCCACACTTATATGTTTACGCCTTACCATTATATATGGATTATTTATTAATTTTAATTGGTTTGATTATTTGAAACTTAGGATTTGTTTGGCAATATTTTGGATCACCATTTTTGCATATAAGGTAAGTTAACTCTTCACACTTTGTTTTATTTTAAAATCTTTTAAGTATTTTTGCACTGTTTTTGTTTTAAAATTTATGGATCAAGTACCCTGTTTTAGAAATAAGAATTCCCAGTGAGCTCTGACTTATGAACCTGTTAGTAATTGCGTATAGTTCCGGAACTAGCCTTTAATACCTTACTAGGGAGTGCTACTTATGATGCCTTCGGGAGCGCACACTCTATGATACCTTAGTAAGGGGCGCATTATTGACAAAATTTATGAACTTTTGAAACTGTGTCATCAAGTATTTGTGGCCTTAGCGAGCTGTGGAATTTTATATCTTATGTCATATGGATTTTGGAAAATGATTTTTGTTTTATAAAATTATGATACTTGATCCACTAGTGTAGAATTGTTTTCTTGCTGGGCTCTTCGCTCATTACTCACAAATTTTCAGGTGCTTAGCTTTTGGGACATCTTAAAGGTGGACTTGATTTGAGCTTGCTTTGGAATACTATTTTAATGATTATGTTTGTATTGGAGTTGTGTCTCCCAAGATTTGCTTTATTTTCAGCTTAGATGATTTTATTTCTGTCTCGGATATTAGAATTCTATGAAAAACTAGAAACTTATTCTTTTTATGGATTTAATTTGGAGTTTTAGCTAAATATTTAAATATAACTATTTTCTGAAAATTCGGGGTATTACAGTTTACCTCTCACACAAGTATTTATGAAAAGGGTGGTTTTATTATCTATTTATAAGAAAACGTGGCACCACCTGATCGGTGAAAAATATTTCACCCGTATCCCTTAGTTGGAAAAATCTTTCTCATTGATTGACTTCACATAAATCACTTAGTTGGCCCAATAAGATCTCCTGATTTTCTTAAGGTATCACACAACGGTTTTTTAAGAAAACAATTGTATGATATTGAATTCTTATATTTGAATCCGAATAATCATTTTAATTTTTAAAAATATTTTTTTAAACGATCCAACCATACGGATGTCAAAGTATATAGATTTTAGTCATATGAAAATTTGTAAAAAAATTCAAACTTATCTTGAATGAATTTATAAATTTTTTTGGGTAAAAGTACTATTACCCTAAAAGAGATACATTCGCGAATAAAAAAATTATTTTTTAAAATTATTTTTTAGACGATCCAACTGTATCGATGTTAAATTATATTGGTTTTGGTCACGTGAAAAAATTATGAAAAATATCAAACTTATCTCGCATGACTTTGTAACTATTCCCTATAATGAGATTCATTCCCCATCAACAAAATTATTTTTTTAATTAATTTTTTGAATGGTCCAGCTGTAAAAATGTTAAAGTATATAGATTTTAGTCATATGAAAAAATTATAAAAAAATCAAACTTATCTTCAATAACTATATAAGGAAAAAATTGTAAAATTACTACTACCTTAAACGAGATTCATTCCCGAATAACAAAATATTTTTTTAAAATTATTCTTTAGACGATCCTACCATAAAATATTAAAATATATTAATTTTAGTCATCTGAAAAAATTATAAAAAAACTTATCTTGCATGACTTTATAAGGAAAATCTGGTAAAAGTAATATTCCTTAGAATGAGATTCGAACTCGACCAACAAAATTATTTTTTAAATGATTTTTTGAACAATCCAACCGTACGAATGTTAAAGTATAGAGATTTTAGTCATATTAAAAATATAAAAAAATAATCAAACTTATCTTGAATGATTTTATAACGAAAATTCGGTAAAATGATTAATATTTATATGAGACTCGCTTACAATTATTTGAAAATATATCAAACAATGATTTTTATGATGTAATATGGCGTTTGATTATAGAGGACATGTTAGTCTCACTTAACCATTGTAAAACAGAAAGTCCCAACGTCATAGAAATTATTAATTCTAAACTGTTGTACAACTACTACGAGTACAATGATTTTGTATTATTTTTGTGAAACCAATGTTTATCACAAATTAGTATTTAACGAAGTTGAAGACCTATTATTTCAGAAGTAATGATCTCTAAAAAATGTTTATATAAATACTTATTTTTAAATATTTTAAAAGTAAATAAAAAATTACATTAAATGGATATTTTTTTACGACAAGTGTCACTCAAGTTGCAAGAGATGCTACACTACACTGCCATAATTGTCAGCGTAGACTAACAATAAACATTTTTTCATTTTTAAATAAAAATAAAAATTATCAAAAATTATAATTTTAAAAATAATTAATTTTAATAAAATTTTTGAAGGCAGTTCTAGAAAGAGTTAAATACCACCAAAAAATAAATTACTTACATTTATAAGTACTCAAATATATAAATAAATTTAAAATAAACAAGTTTTAAAATTAAAATAATATGTAATATTTTTAAAATTGAATCATAACAAAAACAGGTTAGAAGATGAAATGATGTTGGTTAATTCAGTTATCGTAAAGAGTTCAAACATATTAAATATGTGTTTGCACGGCTAGAAGATTCTGGTTTAGAACAAAAAGAAGTTGATGAGTCCATCAAGAAACCTTCTTGGGTGTAGCATATTGAAAGGCTGAAGCTTGTCCAAATTGGAACCAGAGGATGTATTGGTCATTCGGGAATGGAAATTCTGAGATCTGATTTACTGGACACAAATATTCTGACTAGCAATCTTGGTGAAGGAGTTACTTCTTCACATCTCGAAAAAGTTGAAGCCATAAAGATTGTATAAAGGAAGATAAATTTTGTTGATGTTAGAGAGGAAATTATGTACTTTTTGAGAGAGGGTTTTTCAAGATTTTATATATGAAGATAGTGAATGTAATTTGAGAATGGCTTTGGCATCATTCAGAATGAAATTTGTGCTTCATTACATTAACCATAAATTGGGGCAGATTGTTACGTGATGATTCTCAATGATCAGAAGAAGCTCACAATCTGACTGTATTTTAGATGTCATCAGTATTTGATGTCTGGTCTGGATTTGATGCATCATCAGTATTTGCATGTCATCAGCATCCGAAGGCCGTCTGTTAAGATTGATTAAGTTCCTTATTTTGAGGGATGAATATTTGTTACGTTCTGAGTGATAGGACTTTATGTATTCAATTAAAGATATGTATCTTTTTATGTTAGTAATTGATAATGCATATCTTAGATGGATTAGTAGCTATTATATAAAAACAGTTTAGTGATTATCTCGACCTAGTAGCTCTCAAGAACATCAGTATTTCTTGAGAGAGTTTGTAACAATTTTTATATAAATATAAAGAACTGTTATATTTTTATACTTGTTCAAAATATCTCAACAATTATATGTGACCCCTTTAAACAATTGTATTATTACTGGGCAACATATTCTATTTATTACAAATTCCCCAAAAAAGGTGTGCCATGGATTTTATAATTATGTATACTTATACCTTATTTGTCAAAATTTAAATATTATAATGATTAATATTTATTTAAATTTTGGATTTAACATTTTTTATCCATTTTAACATTTGTACGATTGGATGGTGCAATAGTTATTTTAAGTAGGAGGAATAGTGTTAAAACTTAAGTCACTAAATTATGATTGCTATAATATCTAGGAAATGACTGTCAAAATAATAATGTTAAAAAATCTCAAAAAAAATAAAATTAATATAATATGTCTTACTCACACTCTCATAATAATTTTATAATATTTTAAATTAATTTTCTAAATATGCAACTTTTTGTTATGAAACAAATAAAATAAATTTGAAATTGATGTTATCATATTAATATTTCTCATCGATCCAAAGTATGTATGTTATTAGATATACATATTACTAATATAACAAAAGTGTTAGATCAAAATAATTTTATTTGGGTTGCCATTTTAACTAGTATAACTACCTAGTGTTTAGTCCTGAATTGGTGTTTCGATTTTTTTAAAAATATATTTTATCGATCCAACCGTATGGATGTCAATAGATATACAAATTATTGATAAAACCAAATATTTAGATTAAATTAATTTTATAAGGTTTTCCATTTTAAGTGTCAAACATCATTTTAGCTAGTACAACTAACTAGTGTTTAGTCTTGAATTGATATTTCGATTTTAAAAAAAATATTTTTTATCGATCCAGCCGTACGGATGTAAATATATATATATATATATATATATATATATATATATATATATATATATTAGTAATATAACCAAAGTTTTAGATAAAAACAATTTTATTTGGCTTGTCATTTTAATAGTCAAACATGAGTTTGACTATTACAACTAACTAGTATTTAGTCATGAACTGGTATTTCAATTTTTTTTAAGAAAATAATCATTGATCCAACAGTATGGATATCAATAGATATACATATTAATGATATAACCAAAGTTTCAGATTTAAATAATTTTAATTGGTATGCCATTTTAAAAGTCAAACATCAGTTTGACTAGTACAACTAGTCCTGAATTGGTGTTTTAATTTTTTTTAAAAATATTTTTCATCTATCCAACTCTACGGATGTAAATAATTATATATATTAGTGATGTAACCAAAGTTTTAGACCAAAATAATATTTTTTAGTTTGTCATTTTAAAAGTCAAGCATGAGTTTGACTAGTACAACTAACTAGTGTTTAGTCCTCAATTAGTGTTTCATTTTTTTTAAAAATATTTTTCATTGATCCAACCGTATGGATATCAATAGATATATATATTAAAGATATAACCAAAGTTTTCCATCAAAATAAATTTATTTGGATTGCCATTTTACTAGTCAAACATCAGTTTGACTAGTACTAAGAACTAGTGTTCAGTCCTAAATTGGTGTTTCAATATTTTTAAAATATTTTTTATCGATTCAACCGTATGGATTCCAATATATATATATATATATATATATATATATATATATATATATATATATATATTAGTGATATAACAAAAGTTTCAGATCAAATTAGTTTTATTTGGTTGCCATTTTAACAGTCAGGCATCAGTTTGACTAGTATAACTAACTAGTGTTTAGTCCTAAATTGGTGTTTTTATTTATTTAAAAATATTTTTCATTGATCTAACCATATGGATATTAATATATTTATATATTAGCGATATAAGCAAAGTTTCATATCAAAATAATTTTATTTGATTTGCCATTTTAACAGTCAGATATCAGTTTGACTAGTATAGTTAAGTAGTGTTTAGTTCTGAATTTGTGATTCGATTTTTTTAAAAGTATTTTTCATTGATCCAACCTATGTATGTCAATATATATATATTAGTGATATAACCAAAGTTTTAGACAAAAATAATTTTATTTGGCTTGCCATTTTAAAAATAATTTCATTAGTTTGACGAGTACAATTAACAAGCATCCATTTTATTTTTTATCAAATAAAGAAATTATAAAATTCTTTTAGCGCATAATTCATTTTTTCAAGAACTAAATTTTTTTATTTAGATAACGTTTATTCTCTCCCATATTCATAATTACAAATTCACTAACATTTAAATATGTATTTTTTATTACAAAAATAAAAATTTTAAAAATCCTAAATACAACCGAATTCCATTGAAATATACTTCCGAATAGGGCGGGAAATTTCTCTCACTTTTTGCAAAAATTTTAAAAGTGTGGGTAAATTTCCCGCCATTTTTAAAATAAAAAATTTGAACGAAATTGGTTGAATTTAGGAGTGCCAAATAAATTACTTTGCCGAAAAATTCGCTCCACTTTTTATTAGAGATAAACTTGACCAAAAAAATTTATTCGAATTTAAAGGCTAAATTCGACCGATATAGTTTCGACCATTTTAATTACTACCATTTTCGGTTAAAACTAGTTTTAAATACGACCATTTAAATAAGACTGTTTGAATTCGACCGAGGTCGGCCGAATTTAGCCGTGTCCAAGGGATTTGACGGCATGTGGATGAATTTATCCCTAGTCAAATTTAAATCAGTTGTATTTAACCTTGTTTTCTTGTAGTAGTGCTTCCCTTAATCCTTAAAAAATTAATGTGTAAATTCTCTTTCTTCATAATAAGAAATCAAGTCCTTTTATAATACACCATGAAGATCACTTCGTATACCCATAAATCTTGTTTCAAGCTTATTCTCAAGTAACTTGATTAGTTACTCAAATTCACTAAAAAAATAGTCTTTAGTAAGTAAAACCAATACCCGCGTATATCTAGAATAATCATCAATAATAACAAAGGCATGTCGTTTACCTCCAATACTCTTATACACTTCTGCATTGAATAAATCCAAGTGTAAAAGCTCTAAAGGTTTAAAAGTTGATACCACTTTCTTGATTTTTTGTGATGTTTTGATTTTCTTTCCTAGTTGAGAAGCAGTACAAGTTTCCATCTTAACATACTTCAATTTTGGTAATCCTCAAACTAGCCATTTTGTTGACAGCTTGCTAAGTAATTCCATGTGTGCATGTCCAATTTATGTACTTCTATCAACTGTTGTAAATAATATGCTTGATCATGTTCTTCAAAATCCAATACATATATATTTCTTTCCCTTCTAGTAACTAGAGGAATTGAGTTAGAATCAACAAATATAATACACTCATATTGACCAAAATTTACTTTATGACCATCATCAAATAATTGACATATACTCACTACTTAAAATTTAAGCTGAAGATAAACTAACTTACATTATATTTTTTCTTATGTGTTATCCAAGAAAGACACTGATACATTATATTTTAAATAAACTATATACAAGGAATTAAAGATGAAAGTGAAAATATATAAAGAGTAAAATAAAGTTACTAGCATAACGTTTATCTATGAAGCGCTATTCGGGCTTTAATTTAGATAACGTTTAGACAAACACCATTAAAGATCGCGTAATTTAATTAATTTATAATATTGTTTTATTAATTTTTAAATACTAGTATAGCGCTTTTAGAAAAGATGTCCAGGAATTAGATTATATCTTCTTATTTTGAGTTTATTTAAACCTCTATTTTATCTTTAAAATCTTTTTCTATCATTTCTTCGACACACTCGCATTGCAAGGAGCTTTCACTGAGCCAATTTGTCAAATTCGTTGAACTTCCCTCGGCAAGCATCTCTAGTTAGGTTTCTTCATCTAGATCTTTGACTCAATCATTTGTGAGTATTTGATATCCGAGTTCTTAATTTTAGGGTTTTTAGTGGGCTTTTCTTAATTTTTTGGATTTCAACTAGCTAGTTAATTTGGGTTCTTCAGCCAAATTGGGTTCTATTTATGTTAGTTCATAATCTGATTTTTTTTGTTAATAAAATATATGTTTTGGTTTATCATAAAGTCTTAGCATTTGAACTGGTCATGTGAGACTGGGTCGTGTTTGCAGTTGAGTTTTGGTAGGATCGAGTGTAGTAGTAGTAGTGCTCTAAGAGTTTTCTTGTTCTGTTCCTACTTCCTAGAATTTTAACGTTTGTAAGTCTTTATATCTTTGAGGAGAGTAATCAATAAAAAGCAAGTCTTGGACGTGCACGTACTATTTTTTTGCATTTTTTCTCAGCTTTACATTATATAATTAATATACATATTAGATTACATGTAAGAAATCTAGATTTGGCATCAGAGCTTGGTGCAAGGTGAATGCCAAAGTACATGCCAAAGATGACGATTTTGGAAAAAGTAAAGTGAGGAATGGTTCATTTGGACTGAATTACCCAACGCTAACAAAAGAAAATTATACAGTTTGGGCGATGAAAATGATGGTATTCATGTAGGCAAATGGGATGTGGGATGCTGTGCAAACTAGCGATCCCAAGGCAGCAATTGACAAGAGAATGGATAAGGTATCCTTGGCCATGATATACCAATGTATACCAGAAGAAATGTTGCTCTCTATTGTAGCAAAAATCATATCTAAGGAGGCTTGGGATGCACTTAAAATAATGTGTCAACGAGCTGAATGTGTCAAGACAGCCAGGGTACAAGGGATGAAAGTAGATTTTGAATCACTTCGTATAAAAGAAAATGAGCTAGTAGATGACTTTTATATAAGGTTGAATGTTCTGGTAACCAATATAACACTACAAGAATAATGTCAATAGACATCACACATTAGACAGCGGTTAACTTTGCCACTGATGTTAAAAGAAGTATTGACATCACCCCGTATTTTTATGAGGTCTTTGTTATTTGTAGACATCGGTTATAATTAAACCGATGTCTAAAATTCACCCAAAAAAAATTTTCGCGCCCACCTTTTCTTTCCTCCCTTAGTAAAATTTTCATTTAGTTTTAATTCTAAATTCCCCCCCAATCCCAAAATTCTCCCCCTAACCAAATTTTGGTTCCCCCATATCAATCTTCAGACACAAACTCAAACATCTCTCTCTCTCTCGAACCTCTCTTTCTCGATCGAACCTCTCTCCCCTCACCATCTCTCTGAACTCCGGCCAACATCTCACCATCACAATCTCTCGAACCTCTCCCTCTCGAACTGGAACCTCTCTCTCTCTTAGAACTTCTCTCCGCTCTCAATCTCTCCATTAAGCCTCTTTCAGTTAACCTCTCTACTTCGGTAAGTGTTGTATCTACTTGAATCGAACTGGTCTTCTCTGCATGAAGACCAGTTTTAAAAGTTGAGGATTTTTGAATTCAAAACCCTAATTTTGTAAATTGGGGTTTTTTCTAATTCGAAACCCTTATTTTTTTTATTGATTTAGTGTCTAAACTTGTGGCTAATACTTTTCTTCTTGTTGTATACAGTATCTAATCTGAGAAAAAGATTTAAAGGTTTAGGTAATTTGGGTGTTTTTGGTTGTTCATTTGTATTTTTGTTTGTTTTTTTTATTTTTTTAAATTGTGTAAAGTTAACGATCCTTTCATCTCTACTGATTACATGGTATTTTTAACTTTAATCCTCATTGTTTTGCTTTAGTTATGATTTGTGATTTGATTTAGTGTTGTTTATCTAATTTTGCTCGTTATAAATGCTGATCTATTATTTTATTACGGATATGATTAGGTTTTAAATGTTTTGATTTGGTGTTTGGTGCTTGTTATAGATTTATCTCCTTTATTTTATAGACAAGTTATCGAAATTAAGTTGTTTGTATGCGCGCTCTGCCTGGGTACAAGAGGCTCATGACAGTGTTAGTATAGAGTTATTGGAAGTTTCTATATGTTCTAGAGTGGATAATTTTCATTTTTACTTGTAAAACTGCATAATGGAACTTTAGTAGAAACTAATAAATTGCCTTGTCACTTGAAAGTCTTTGAACACAAGTTTACTCTAACTGTTGAAATTGTCTTTAACTTGCAAGTTACTTATAGACGGTTATCGTTGTTTTAAGGCTGGATCGGAACTTGAATGCAAGATTGAATGATTATAATAGACATTAATTTTAACGATTGTGTTCTGGTCAAATCTCAGTCAATTTGAAATTGACTGTGTATGCTTTCAAGTTTGTGTTAGTTTTGCAAGTTAACAACTAAGATTGATCTTCCTTGTTTGCTTTTGCGGAAGTGAAACTGATTATATTTTGTTGTTTATTGTTTGTCCTAGACATATATGTTCAAGTATGACAGTGTCCATGGTTCCTGGAAGCATCATGAACTCAAAGTTAAGGATGAGAAGACCCTTTTATTTGGTGAGAAACCTGTTGCTTTTTTCGGTTCAAGGTATGGGTTAAATGATATAATGCTCACAATATTGTTGTTAGCTGTACATGTCAGTTCTTTTCAGGTATGTTTTTATGTATTGACATGAGTATTTTTTGTGGGGAAAGTGTTTTGTATGTTAGGTACTAATATTTGCCTATTAAATGTAATCTTATATTTTGGTGAAGTAATTTCACGAAAGGTATATTGATTGGACTTCTATCTTGTTTCTCAGGGAGGTGCAAAGAAGGTCATAATATATGCCCCTAGCAAAGATGCTCCTATGTTTGTTGTTGGTGTCAATGAGAAGGAATACAAATCTAACCTCCATATTGTTTCCAATGCTAGTTGCACCACAAATTGCCTTGCTCCCCTTGCTAAGGTAAATAATTGTCTGAACGTTGGAATAATATTAATTTGTTTATGTCTGAATGTTGTTGTTTGACTTGGTTTGGAAGCGCAATAAACTTTCTTGAGTTGTTTTAGGAGTTTGAATAAGTCATGGCAATATAGCTACAGTAGTTGAGTTAGTGTAGGAGTGCTCCTGGTTTGTAGGATTAGTTTGTTTCTGTTTTGTTCCCAGTAGATATAAGTGTTTGTACTCTAGTTTGATAATAATACGATCAATACATTCCTCCCGTTGAGTCTTGGTGAGACCATTTTAATTGTAATTCTTTCATTAGTCAGTTGGTATTGTGATTAAAAGAAAATAGATTTTAAATGACACTGGACATGATATTGTGTGAACTAGAATGATGTGCCCAATTTCAGATAAAAAATTCTTATGCAGTACAGTAAAGATGGTTATAACCCCAGTTAAGGTTTAAATTATTCAAATATTGAATTTTATATAAGTTTGAATGTTGAAGTGAAAATATTAAATGTTTGGGATCTATCTCATGCATGGGGATACAGGTAAACAATCGTTCTCATCTAATTATAATTTGCGGTTCAGTTGTTTCTCTTATGAGCAAAGTTGACTGTTAAATGCTTTTCATATGTCTTTTTGGGTGGTTAATGCAGCACCCGTGTGGTTGATTTGATCGTGCATATGGCATATGTCCAGTTAGTGGGGGATCGTACTTGCTTGCTTGGGATAAAGCGGTTTGCTCATCTTGTCCTCTGTAGTTGTTGAGATATCTAAATAATGGGAACTTATATGGGCCCTTGCTGTCTTGTGTAGAGAGGATTTGTGTCTCATATTTTGAAGAATGTTCAAAACAGGTTAGTGAAAAAACTATCTTACAATTTTTATTAGACTGAATGTCTTCAGTTGGTTTTTGGAGAATGTAATAGTTTAGATTTCAGATCATATGTTTTACTATTTTGGTTGATGTTCTCAGACGATAATTACATAATTAGTGATGTAACACTTTACACAATTTGGTCTCTAAACTTCTTACACATCACTTTCAATTAAGAAAAGCTGATATCAAAAAAGATAATGTACATCACTTTAAGGTAAAAAACTGATGTCAAAGAAATCCAGGTTCAAGTCTAAATGAAACATAGAAATCACTTTGTTTAAGGTAAAACTGATGTCAAGTAACATTATAAACATCACTTTTAACCAAAAAAACTGATGTCAAAAAACACAATGTACATCAGTTTCAGACAAACAACTGATGTTAAAGACTAACATGTTCAAGTCTAAATGATACATAGACATCACGTCTTTCTAGAAAATACTGATGTCTATACGCTAAATTAGACATCACCTTTCATTAAAGAAACAAATGTTTAATATGTCATTTTACATCACCTCTGTCAAAATTATCGATGTTTTTGTGACAAAAAACATAGCTCAATATATGTTTAATATGTTTTAATAGGTTTAATTTAGTTATTAAATAATTTTGTTATAGCATTTTTGGTAAAAAATCATCACGTAAACATCAGTGTTTTTCACTAAAATTGATGTTTTTGTGACAAAAAACATAGCTAATGATATGTTTAACATGTTTAATTAGGTGTAATTTAGTTATTAAATAATTTATTTATAGCATTTTATTTAAATAATCAACACATAGACATCTGTTTTTTAACTAAAATCGATGTCTAATCGAGTATAGATATCGGGTATTCACCGATGTCTAGAATAGACATCACCGACATCAACATCGGTTGGGAAAGAGCATAGACATCGGCCAAAAAGCGATATCTATGGACTTTTTTCTTGTAGTGTAAGGGCATTGGGAGAAGAAGTGACTAAATCTTATGTAGTAAAAAAATAACTTAGATCGGTACCAAAAAAATTTCTTCAGATCACATCCTTTATTGAACATTTAGTGATTTGGACAAGGTGATGGTGGAAGAAGCGGTTGCTTCACTGAAAGCACATGAAGAAAGAATGAAAGGAAAAACTGAAGCAAGTGAGAGTAAACTACTTCTTACCAAAGAAGAATGGATCAGTACAGAAAGTGAAGACAAAAAGATGTTGCTTATCAAGGAGGAGTGGCAAAGACGGGCGAACATAAATGACAATGAAACAGGACGAAGCCAGAGAAGAAGATGAGTTCGAGACAAAAGTAGAGTTTAATGCTATAATTATGGGATATATGGACACTTCCCTGCCGAGTGTAGAAAACCCAAAAAGTAGAGAGAGCAAAGGCATGAGATGAACATTACACAAGTGGAGGACGAAGAATCTGCTTTGTTATTGGCCAAATGTGACAAATGAGAAGGAGATGTAATGATGCTTAACGAAAAAAATAATGAATGCACACTCGACTGACTGTGATCGAAAACAAGTGGAGTCCAATATTTGGTATCTTGATAATGGGGCAAGTAATCGTATGATGGAATACAAGTAGAAGTTCTCTAAACTGAACGAAGAGATCATCGACTTAGTACACTTTGGAGATGGCTCCATGATATAAATTAAAGTAAAAGGTTCAATTACTCTCAGGTATAAAAATGGGGAGGAGCGTATCTTACAAGAGGTATATTATATTCCAAATCTTTGTAGTAATATTATCAGCTCGAGGCAAATGTCTGTAAGGGGAAATAGAGTAGTTTCAAAGGGTTATTACTTATGGGTCTTTAATACATATGAAAAGCTACTTATGAAGTCAAGAGGTCTCCAAATAGGCTACATAATTTGTTAATTGAAACTATGAAAACAAGATGTTTGTTATCATATTCTGATAACATTGCATTGTTGTGGCACTTGCATCTTGGACATGTTAATTACAAGGTATGGTGTAGATGTCTAAAGAGCACATGGTAAAAGGGTTTCTAAGAATTATACTATCAAACAATGTTTGTGATGGTTGTCTGATAAAAAAATAAATGAGAAAGCAATTTCCATCCGAGAGCAAGTAAAGTGATGCAACTCACGTGTTGGACTTGGTCCATGAAGACCTCTGTGGACTTATTTCTTTGAAAACAACTTCTGGAAATAGGTACTTCTTCTAACGTGTTGACGACTACAATAGATATATATGGGTGTATATGTTAAAAAGCAAAGATAAGGCCCTCAATACATTTAAGAGCTTCTATGTTATGGTTGGGAACAAGCCACAGAAGAAAGTAAAAGTTTTTAGGACTTATGGTGGGGGCAAATTTTGCTTAAACATATTCAAGTCTTACTATGACGAAAATGGGATTGAGAGGCACTATACTACACCATATTTGTCACATAATAATAGAGTCGTTGAGAGACGTAATAGAATGGTGGTAGAGATAGCACATAATTGCTTTAAAGAGATGAATTCGCCATAAAAGTTATGGGTAGAAGCGATTAGGCATGCTGTGTACTTATTAACAAAATTTCCTACACAAGCTTTGTCTGGACAAACTCCGTATGAAGCATGGTTCAAAGAAAAACCAAACATTAAATACATTCATGTATTTGGATGTATTGTACACATGAGGATACCAAGTTGTCAAATGAGTAAATTGGATGACAGAAGCAGAAAGGTTGTGAATCTGGGAAATGAGCCCGAGACCAAGGCTTATGGCCTCTATGATCCAGTAAGAAATAATTTGTAAACAAAGATGTCATTTTTGAAGAGGATAAGAAGTGAGTGTGGAGTGATAAAAAAGGAGCTGGTCATGGTTATACAGAATCAAATTCGTTTGTAGTTCCTGAAATATAAAAAGCAGGGGAAGAAGTCACATAAGAATCATATGGTAAGACAAGTATAAAGAATGAAGTTACAGAAGAATCAGATGGTGAGACAAACACAAAGAATGATTACAATCAGAACTCTACGCCAGGGCAAAGTCCTTTACAAAGAGAAGCCAGCAACAATGACACACAGCCTATAAAATGGGAAGCTTGTATATCATTTTTCCTGAAAATACTAGAAGAAAAATAGAATCGGACAAACAACACTTATCAGACAACAGTTGAAAAAAAATTCATTTTCCAAAAATGACAGACAACGGTTTTGTTTTGCACTTCTATAAACATTGTCTAATCCAAGGTTCACATAACGGTTTTTAAAATATATTGTTTTAATATAGGTCACGCAATAGTGCAAGTAACAGTTGTTAAACAATGCACAACAATTTCTTTAAACTATTGTCTTAATACAGTTCATACAACGAAGTATTTTGAAGAATTGGAGCATGTACTTTTCTTACTTCAAGTGGATGACAGAATAACAGAGACTGCTGCAAACTACTTAAAAGAACAGATTCAGAGACAGAAAAGGCTTTATTCTGTTAAGTCTGACAGCATATATGTTCCAAAGTACAGAGATCACAATGGTGATATTGTTGATATGAAGCCTAATACTGCACAGATCAGAACGTATTTTGGTATTAAGGGACTTGAATTCAATATTGAGTCTGACAAAGCTTATGTCATAAGACTAGATCAGGAGTTGAGAATTGCAAAGATTAATGATCTCAGAGCTGCAATCTTTCAAACTGGTGAAGATACTGCAGAGCTTAAAGATGTTAAAAGGAGAATGATTGATGAACTAAGATATGCTGTGAAATGTTTGTTGAAGAACTATCTCAGAACAACTCCTGACATCAGAGAGATCAGAAAATGAAGAAGCCAAGTCGAAGATCTACAACTGCTTAAATTCTGATATTTATACAGATTGAAGTTGTTATCAGAAGCTGAAATTGGTAAACACTTTAAGGACTGTAAGTTGTAGTTATCTAGTCTAATTCTCATGCATTTGTACTTAATATTTTTGACATCATCAAATATCTGTTAAACTTGTATAGTTTGTTAATTTACAAGTTGGGGGAGATTGTTAGATATATTTGATAATGTCATGGCTAATATGTTTTATGTTTAGCTTTCAGATCTTACGTGAACAGGATAAATCAGTACTTAACTGTTGATCAGTACTTATACTGGAAGTCAGGACTTAAGGATATCAGTACTTATATTATCAGGAGATAATTATCAGAAGATAGATATCAAAACTTAAGTGCTGAAGGACGATCAGAAAAGGACAGTAGCTGATTAAAGGAAAGAAGATCGAGATAAACATAAGAAGAGATATGCATGAAGAAGGAATTTCGTGAAGAATGGAATACTTGGAAGAAAAGATATCTGATTGATATATTTTAGGAAGCAGAATTATATTCCATATCAATTAGTGATTATCTTGTAATTGTGTAGTATATAAACACAGACATAGGGTTTACACTATAAGTGTTATCATTATTAGAAAAGATTATTCATTGTAACCCTAGCAGCTCTCGTGATATTTGTTCATCACTGAGAGGTAACAGTTCCATACTGTAACAGAGTTTATTGTTTCAATAAAGTTTGTTTTCTGTTACTTAAGTTCTTAAAGTTCGATTTGAGTGTACTATACACTGTATTCACCCCCTCTACAGTGTGTGTGTGACCTAACATAGTGCTTCTCTTAATCCATATATAATTGATGTGTAAATTCTCTTTCTTCATAATAAGAAATAAAGTCATTTTGTAATACACCACCATGATCACTTCGTATACCCATATCTTGTTTCAAGCTTATTCTCAAGTAACTTGATTAGCTTCTCAAATTAACTAAAAGCACAGTCTTTAGTAAGTAAAACCGATATCCAAGTATATCTAGAATAATCATCAATAATAACAAAAGCATGTTGTTTACCTCTAATACTCTTATACACTTCTGGATCGAATAAATCCAAGTGTAAAAGCTATAAAGGTTTATAAGTTGATACCAGTTTCTTGATTTTTTGTGATGTTTTGATTTTCTTTCCTAGTTGACAAGCAGTACAAGTTTCAATCTTAACATACTTTAATTTTGGTAATCCTCAAACTAGCTATTTTGTTGACAGCTTGCTAAGTAATTCCATGTGTGCATGTCCAAACCTTCTATGTCAAATTTCTGTACTTCTATCAACTATTGTTAAACAACATGCTTGATAATGTTCTTCAAAATCCAATACATATATATTTCTTTCCCTTCTAGCAACTAGAGGAATTGTGTTAGAATCAACAAATATAATACACTCATGTTGACCAAAATTTACTTTATGACCATCATCAAATAATTGACATATACTCACTACTTCAAATTTAAGCTGAGGATCCACTAAGTTACATAGCATTTTTTCTTATGTGTTATCCAAGAAAGCCACTTATACATTATATTTTAAGTAAACGGTATATAAGGAATTAAAGATGAAAGTGAAAATATATAAAAAGTAAAATAAAATTACTAGCATAACGTTTATCTATGAAGCGCTATTCGGGCTTCAATTTAGATAACGTTTAGACAAACACCATTAAAGATCGCGTAATTTAAGTAATTTGTAATATTGTTTTATTAATTTTAAAATACTAGTATAGCGCTTTTAGAAAAGCTGTCCAGGAAAATGTTTCTTTAGGTTATATCTTTTTATTTTGAGTTAATTAAACCTCTATTTTATCTTTAAAATCTTTTTCTATCATTTCTTCGACACACTCGCACGGCAAGGAGCTTTCATTGAACCAATTCATCAAATTCATTGAACTTCCCTCAGAAAGCATCTCTAGTTAGGTTTCTTCATCTAGATCTTTGACTCGATCATTTGTGAGTATTTGATTTCCGAGTTCTTAATTATTTGGTTTTTAGTGGGCTTTTCTTAATTTTTTGGATTTCAACTAGGATGTTTATTCGGGTTTTTCAGTCAAATTGGGTTCGATTTGTGTTAGTTCTTAATCTGATTTTTTTTGTTAATAAAATATCTGTTTTGGTTTGTCTGAAAGTCTTAGCATTTGAACAGGTCATGTGAGACTGGGTCGTGCTTGCAGTTGAGTTTTGATAGGATCGAGAGTAGTGGTAGTAGTGCTCTAGGAGTTTTCTTTTTCTATTCCTACTTCCTAGAATATTAACGTTTGTAAGTCTTTATATCTTTGAGGAGAGTCATCAATGAAAAGCAAGTCTTGGATGTGCACGTACTATTTTTTTGTATTTTTTTTCTCATCTATACATTATACACTTAATATACATATAAGATTACAGGGAAGAATTCTAGATTTGGTATCAGAGCTTGGTGCAAGGTGAATGCCAAAGTACATGCCAAAGATGACGATGTTGGAAAAAGTGAACTGAAGAATGGTTCATTTGGACTGAATTACCCAACGCTAATAAAAGAAAATTACACAGTTTGGGAGATGAAAATGATGGTATTCATGCAGGCGCATGGGGTGTGGGATGCTGTGCAAACTAGCGATCCCAAGGCAGCAATTGACAAGAGAATGGATAAGGTATCCTTGACCATGATATACTAAGGTATACAAGAAGAAATGTTGATCTCTCTTGCAGCAAAAATGATATCTAAGAAGGCAGGGGATGCACTCAAAATAATATGTTAAGGAGCTGAATGTGTCAAGACAGCCAGGGTACAAAGGATGAAGGCAGATTTTGAATCATTTACTATAAAAGAAAGTGAACTACTATATGAATTTTATATGAGGTTGACTGTGCAGGTAACCAATATAAGGGCATTGCAAGAAGAAGTGACTGAATCTCATGTAGTAAAAAAATAACTTAGAACGGTACCAAAAAAATTTCTTCAGATCACATCCTCTATTGAACATTGAGGGATTTGGACAAGATGACAATGGAAGAAATGGTTGCTTCTCTAAAAGCACATGAAGAAAGAATAAAAGGAAAAACTAAAGTAAGTGAGAGTCAACTACTTCTTACCAAAGAAGAATGGATCAGTACAGAAAGTAAAGACAAAAAGCTGTTGCCTTTATCAAGGAGGAGTGGCAAAGACGGGCGAACAGAAATGACAATGAAATAGGAGGAAGCCAGAGAAGAAGATGAGTTCGAGATAAAAGCAGAGTTCAATGCTATAATTATGGGATATATAGACACTTCTCCTCCGAGTGTAGAAAACCAAAAAAGTAGAGAGAGCAAACACAGGAGGTGAACATTACAGAAGTGGAGGACAAAGAATCTTCTTTGTTATTGGCAAATGTGACAAATAAGAAGGAGATGTAATGATCCTTAACGAAAAAATAATGAATGCACTCTCGACTGACTGTGATCGAAAACAAGTGGAGTCCAATATATGGTATCTTGATAATGGGGCAAGTAATTATATGATGGGATACAATTCAAAGTTCTCTAAACTGAACGAAGAGATCATCGGCTTAGTATGCTTTGGAGATGGCTCCATGATACAAGTTAAAGTAAAAGGTTCAATCACTCTCAGGTGTAAAAACGGGGAGGAGCGTATCTTACATGAGGTATATTATATTCCAAATCTTTGTAGTAATATTATCAGCTCGGGGTAAATATCTGTAAGGGGAAATAGAGTAGTTCTAAAGGGTGATTACTTATGGGTCTTTAATACATATAAAAAGCTGCTTATAAAAGTCAATTGGTCTCCAAATAGGCTATATAAATTGTTGATTGAAACTATAAAATCAAGATGTATATTATCAAATTCTGATAACATTGCATGGTTGTGGCACTTACGTCTTGGACATGTTAATTACAAGGGCATGTTGTTGATGTCTAAAAAGCACATGGTCAAAGGTTTTCTAATAATTATACTATCTAACAATGTTTGTGATGGTTGTCTGATGGAAAATTAAATGAGAAAGCAATTTCTATCCGAGAGCAAGTACAGTGCAACTCACATTTTGGACTTGGTCCATGGAGACCTCTGTGGACCTATTTCGCCGAAAACAGCTTCTGGAAACATGTACTTCTTGTAACTTGTTCACGACTACAATAGATATATGTGGGTGTATATGTTAAAAAGAAAAGATGAGGCCCTCAATGCATTTAAGAGCTTTTGTATTATGGTTGGGAACAAGCCACAGAAGAAAGTAAAAGTTTTTAGGACTGATCGTGGAGGCAAATTTTGCTTAAACGTATTCAAGTCTTACTATGAAGAAAATGGGATTGAGAGACACTATACTGCACCATATTTGTAACATAAGAATATAGTCGTTGAGAACCACAATAGAACGGTGGTAGAGATAGCACATAATTGCTTTAAAGAGATGAAGACGCCCTCAAAGTTATGGGTAGAAGTGATTAGGCATGTTGTGTACTTATTAATAAGATTGCCTACACAAGCTTTTTCTGGACAAACTCCGTATAAAGCATGGTTCAAAGAAAAACCAAATATTAAATACATTCATGTATTTGGATGCATTGTACACATGAGGATACCATGTTGTCAAACGAGTAAATTGGATGACATAAGGTTGTGAATCTGGGAAATGAGCCCGAGACCAAGGCTTATGGCCTCTATGATCCAGTGAGAAATAAAGTTTTTGTAAGCAGAGATGTCATTTTGAAGAGGATAAGAAGTGACTGTGGAGTGATAAAAAAGGAGTTGGTCATGGTTATACATAATCAAATTCATTTGTAGTTCCTGAAATATAAAAAGCAGGGGAAGAAGTCACACAAGAATTATATGGTAAGACAAGTATAAAGAATGAAGTTACACAAGAATCAGATAGTGAGACAAACACAGAGAATGATTACAATCAGAACTCTACGCCAGGGCAAAGTCCTTTAAAAAGAGAAGCCAGCAGCAAAAATTATGATGGTAGTGAACCACCAAGAAGGTTTAAGGTTTTGATAGACATTTACAACAACACAGAGCCTATAAAATTGGATGAGGTGCTTCTTTTAATGGGAGTTGACGAGCATTTTCAACAAAAAATATTTTCAACCCAAATATTTAGACCTTAACTAAAACTTAATAACAAATGGAGAACTTCTTATCAATATTTTGACACTTTTAAAAATGATACTAAGTGTTAACACGAGGAATTTTGTCCCACAATAATGTAAAATATAGAAAAGTAAACTCCCCACAAAAACTGTGGCACATGTTAACTTTACCAATTTCATGTATCTATATCTTAGGGATAGAATGGCCTCTATTTTTGTTCATATATAGCTTTAATATTTTCTTAAAATATATATTAACTATTTTGCAAAGTTATATAACATATTGGAGGATGAAAAGGGTTTTACATTTTAACAAATGGAACAAATTGACATATGGTCCAAGAATAATTACTAATTGGAGTAGAAATATTAACTATTTGGAGTACAAATATTAACTCCTCAACACAATGATTATTTTTTTATCATTGACAGTAAATCATAAAATAATTAAAAAAAATTAACATATTAAGAAGATATTACAAAATAATTTATCTAAGTAATACTATAAGTTAGGGTTTGAAACTAATATTTGGGTTCTTAATAAACGGAGTTAGTGAAAATGAAATATTTACCATCTAACATTATGATGTTGTCTTGAAAAAAAAATAAAATTTCCTTCTTTATTAACTATCCATCAAAAGTTGTTTCCATCCCATTAGAAGTAATATATAACACATTTTAATATACCCCAAACAATAATTTGTAAGCTATTAGCTTGCTGACTAATTGGTAAGCTCAAAATCTTTATGGCATATATTGTGACAGCCTTAATTTAAAAATTTATGTGCTCAAAAGATTTTCAATTGTCATATTAAACTTATAATATGTACATATCAACAAACCTCTAATAAGTATAATAAGTATTAAAAGTGAATATGCTAATATTGTTGTTATGTAAAAAAGTTGTTAACAAGTATAATATCTTACATGAAATTCCAATGCAAAGTTTTCGTTGTCCTTACCACAATGAGTTTTAATATATTTGTTAAAAATAATTCATAAAAATTAAAGTATAGAAATTAATTTGAAACACAAAATAAAACTTCTATTTCAAATAAATTGGACTAGATTTAACTCATACTATTTACATTGAGAAAAGTCAACTACATACTATATCACCAATAATAAATATTTTTAACAATTTTTTTAAAAAATGTTATTTTTACAACCAAGTTTAAATCCAAGAACTACATTATAGTAATCATCATTAATATGTATGAAATCACATTATTTTTTAATATCTTCGAAAGTATAATGTAAACCCTAAGTGATTAGTTAATTTTGATCATGATGATTCTTGTGTAGTACTTATGACATTATATCATATTTGTTCTAAACCTTTTATATCACAAATGTTTATAATATAAATAAAAATTATTTTTGGTATAAGATTAAAATATTTTTATTATTTCCAACAAATCTTAATAAATTTGGAGTTCAAGAATTAATTACTAATAATACAATTAGTTTGAAATATGATTGACCTATGATATTTTTGATGTAGTATAATATTATAAATTTGTAGTTCAACCAAATAATTAAGAAACAAAATCTTATTTTAAAATAAGTAACACATGATCGTGGCGTAAGCCTCAAATCAAATTTTCCTGAAAATATTTAGCGCCAAATAATGGCTGCCTTGCAAAAATTTTAAAAGCAAAAAGATTGTTTTCTTTTTTTATTATTTTAGCATTTGTGAACCTAAATATATAATCATTCAACATATATGAGTAAGGTACCTGGTTAAAGGTGAGGAGTTGAGGAGTTAGCTTAAGGGTTTTAAGGTTTAGATTTATGGTAAAAGGTTTTAACAGAGATTCAAATCTCCTCCCGCCATGGTTCTCATGATGAACGTGAAAATACACCTACACGGGGTGAATAGGTGATTACAGTAATATCCGGGGTATAGCATGTAATTATTTTTATTTATAAATGATTATGATATGATTACTATATAATTTTTGGTGAGTTATTTGATGACTGGAGTTGTTACGTGGATATTTATATGTGGTAAAGTATAAGTATGTTAATTTTATTATGTCCAAAATAAAATATAGATAATTAAGGTAATTTTCTGATAATTTTTTGAGTGTTATATAATTTTATATTGATTTATGAATTTATTAATTATTTTCTGAATAATTCCAAAATCATTTTCTAAAGCTGGGAATCGCCCAATCAAAACTATTTTTTATGATTTTATAACCCGAAACTCTTCTAAAAACTCCTTCCTAACCTAATTGGGTAATTCCAGACATTTTCCATATTTTGACTTTTTCGATCCGGATCACGGTTTGACCCGTGCGCGACCCGGTGTAATATCTTCGTACAAATCGTTTTATAAAATCTGGGTTTTGATACTTATCCAAAACAAGATAATGTTTATCCAAAACAAGATAATGCTTATCCAAAACAGGATAACGTTTATCCAAAATAGGATAATATTTATCCAATAGGATCGTATTTATAGTTACTTAGCGGCAAAGTAACGTATTTATCGATTCAACACGATCCAGAACGTATTAATATTCCATAAATATAAATAGCCAATACAGTATTATATTTTGTACATATAATCATTTGCAAACTGTAAAACTATATAGTTTCCAGAGAAAAACCTTAAAATTCATCGCATTCTTCATAATCAAACGCACAAACGAAGACGTTAACGAACTCCGATTCCGGCGCGCAATATATCAAATTGAAGCTCTCAAAAAGTTCTTTTATAATCAATCATCCATTTCAGTACAGAATTCAAGGTAATTTTATTATTTAATTATTTCAATTCGAATTATTTAGTAATTAAAATATTAATTTTTGTTCTTGATGTAGATCTTTTCTTCCAGGTCATTTTGGTATATTATATGATGAATTTGGAGTTCAATAACATGTTCAAATTGTTGTTTGATTCTCGAATTGAAGAACTATGGTTTATGTGTTTGAATGTTCTTAATTGAAAATTAGGTGTTTCTTTGTGAAGGGTTATTAGATAAAATTGATTACATGGTTGTGTAAATCGTTTAAAAATGATTTGAATGGTATGATTGAAATTAACAGACGATACTGGGAAGTGGCTCGTCGGAAAATTGATTGAACAGGTAGTCGGGGAAGACGACTCGGGAAAATTACCCTTTAGTAACCTCAAGTTTTCCCTGATTTGCAAACTTAATATTTTGGTTTTAAAAATTTATAAAATCCGGATTCCTGTTTATAAAAATTTCAAAAATTAGATTTCTATTTAATTATTTTCAGAAAATGTATTTTTTCTTTATTATATTTTCAGAAATTGATTTTTAATTCCAAAATTTCATTATTTAAATTCTGAAAATTATTTTTAAGTTAAAAATAAATCTTAATTAATGAATTATTAATTTTAGTTGATAATTAATTATTTAATTAGTAAATTAATTTAAATATTATTTGATTAATTAATTTAATTAGTTTTTAATTAATTTTAGTTGATTATTTAATTAGATTTAATTACTTATTTGGATTTAAAAAAATCCGAAAAATAGTTTTGAGCTTTAAAATATTATTTTAAATTATTTTCAAGGCTCGATAATTATTATAAAATTATTTTAAAGTCAGCTTCTGGTGTTCAAATCCTATTATTTAATTATAAAATGATTTGGAGACCTGTTTTTACTCCGAAAAATATTTAAAATTTCATAATAAATACCTGGAAAATTATTTTGACCCCAATCTTCTTTGAAAAATTATTTTGATCGAATATCTTGCGTGCTATGTGCTACGTGCTATTTGAGTGAGGTGTTATATGCATATGTGGTTATTGTTCGACTGTTTTAGTCATAACTTTCAATCTGTAAACCGGATTTGGGTAAAATGAAGGGTAGATAGTAGCTTATGACGTCTATGTAACAATTAGAATGATATGAGATTGAGTATTGGTAGATACTTGTGATGCCTAGCAGAGTAAGTGAGGCACAGAAAAAGAAAGCCAGTGATCCGTAAATAGAATTGAAGCATAGAAAGAAAAGGCAAGTGATTGACGAATAGAAGCAAGGCATAGAAAAAGAAGGAAAGTGATTGATGAGTAGAAATATTAGAGGAGTAAAAGTAAAGTTGAAAATCATCCATGATAAGGCAAGTCCTATGAGTTGATAAGGAAATTGTTGTATTCCTTTCAAAAATCATCTTTCCCTCAAGACTAATTTTCTGATTGAGACAAGCAGTATTATGGTGTGACTCTTTTTCAGAATAACGAAGAGTCTGGTGGGACACCACCTAATCATGTGATGTATGCCATATAGTATGAAAGATTGGGCATCTTGAGTACAAATATGGTTGTCTCACTCATATCTAAATCATCATTCATTCTTTCTTCTTCAATTTCGATTTCTTAATTATGAATCCTTCCGATTGTTTCCTTGTACTTTTATCCCTTACAAAAAGTTTCCAATCAGAATCATGTACACAAATTCCTTCTTGTGTAATGTCTATTCCTTGAATGTTTTAAAAGGAAGTGAAATGAATCCGTGTAGCTGATGGAGTTATATGATAAGTGTGGATAATTGCAAGCCGATAAATGGTGGACATTTACGTATAGAGAAGAACCATTATGCCGATAACGGGATTGTTGCGAGGACATCAAATCAGAGGTGAAAATATGTATACATGATGCATTGCAAGTATGAGATTTTGGAGTGAATTGTAGTAGTTAGCGAATCGTATGAAGTAAATTAACTAGAGGAAGAAGAAAGTAAAGCTGCATATATTGGATAAGGTAAATGATTGATTAGACAGTAGAAGAAAAAGAAGAATTTCTTAATAATAACCAGATAATCGATTAATACATTGTGAAGATGAAGTATACCTCAATCATGTGAGAGATACTTGTCATGAAAGTTCAAAGTCGAAGAAATTCTAAATACAAATAAACTTCATAGGTGTTCTTCAAGGAATGGTTTGATTTTCCTACTTAAGTAAATGAGTTATGGTAAATTTGATAGTCATAACTGAGCCAGTGAAAGAAGTTCAGTATGAAAGGACATAAGGAGAGATGAAGATATGGTGATTCAGCTGCAAGGATTTTTAAGAAGTGATGCTTTTAAGCCAAAAAAATTCTTTCACACGATTATGAGAGTGTTGGTTGAGACCACGTGTTGGTTATCATAAATTGAATGAGTTAACTAATAAGAACAAGTGTATATTGTCAAGGATAGACGAATTATTAATAATAGAGCTTGAATTGAAACATGAACTAGAAGAATTTTAGAATAATTTATAATAGTACTCAGTAGTGACATTTGGTTATAATCAAAGGATCTAAGAAAGGGTATGATATAATAAGAATTGTTTGCCATAATCTTAAGTTGAACTAAAATATAAGTTATATTGGTTAGTATTATATGTGATGGTTAAATGGTGAGTTTAGTAGATGTAAGTTGATTGGTCTACTTGTGAGTTGATTGTTGGTTGTTTGATTGATTGTTGGTGTTAGCTTGAGTCCGGTTGATAGTCAATAATATAAAGGAGATGTTGCCCAAATTTTCGAAAAATACCCTACTCTTAAAGACAGAAAGTATACTTCCGTGTGTTATTGATATTCATGATAATATTCCAAATGATTGTGATCTCGGTTCTGGAAAGAGGTTGTTACAGCCAATCCGACTATATATATTGGTCTTTGATTTAATTTAGCTAGTCATCACTTGGTGTAATTGATTAATTAAGTAAGTTGATTGGTTAATTTTACCAATTAATGATCAGTTAGATGGAAATCGATTCTAATTAGATAAAGTCAAATTCTGATGTAACTTTCAAATCTGGAGAAAGTAAGGACACCAGTAGAATTCAGAAATTGCTGCAGGTGTGCGAGGTTTTACTTGGATGGATATGCCCTTAGTAATGGACAAGGGTGATAGAAAGTAATTTGTATGGACAGGTGAGAAGAATGTTTTTAAGAACTAAAGATTTAAGATAGAGCAAAAAGAAGGACGGAAGGAAAGGAAGAAAGGAGGTGGAATAAAGAAGAGATTTGTACCTACACCAATATGGATTTAATTAGCCAATCAAAGAGATTCTATCATATGCAATAAAGTTTTATTAAAGGATGTCTTGTTCCCAAATTATTTTGATAATCATACAATAAATGAGTTATCAAGTATTTCTATTTTGGAAAAAATATGAGCTACAGTTTTAGTTCAGTTTCTGATTGATATTGATACTTAGGTTGTTGTTAAATATCAAAAGTGGTATTAATATAGATGATTGATGTTTACTTTAGTATGGGATGCTGTGAGCATCAATGTTCGTATTGATATCCAATTTGATATGACATCAAAATGAGTATTAATATCAGGAGTTCGGTTGTGATTGAGCTATGAGAATGAAGAATGGAAATAGGAAAGAAAGTGGAATCAAAAGGATGATAAAGAAACTTTATATGTAAGATATGGGTAACCTGAGAGACAGAAGTAAGATGAAAAAAATTTAGGAAACATTTATAAATTGAGATAGGGAATGTGTTCAAGGAGTACCATTAAGTACTGACGGCTAAAAGAAGATATCTTACGACCAGACATAAAGATAAATTGGGGGGGAATGTAGATAAATGTTATACCTACCCAAGAGTTAAGGCGGGACATCAAAGACTAGCTGGATACATTCTCCAGGAAACGTCGTACTGAAATCACCTGAGAACCAAAGTTTGTCCAATAAGTGGGTTAGTTATTGCTTGAAGAAATGGTGATACGTCATCATATTCATAAATAGATTGTAAATGATCTATATTATTTGATTTGAGATTTGACAGGAGTATTTAGAATACGATGAATTATGTCAAACTAGAATAGTATATACCACTCCTAGCTGAACGGGCAGTAAGTAAGGAAGAACTAAAAGATAGGAATTTGGCTACGATACCTCAAGGGATTCAAGCTACTCCGAGAATATTATATGAGACATAGATGTCAAAGAAGACTTCCTGATAGTATGGCACAAAGGAAGAATAAGCGTTATATGGGACTAGACGTCATGGAAGAGCATTGTAGTTAGTTTGTATGAGAACTCCCTAAAGCCAAAAATGATAATATGGATTAAAATAAGCGGGTGATGCCTCCAGGTTAGTATACTTTCTTCTAAGTAGTAGGAGAATTTTACTAGGCAAATCTACTCGATTGTGATTCAAGGAAATTAAGGTATAATATTACTGTTGTGCGCCAATCTTATCCAATCGAGATTTCTTGTTAATTCTTAGCTCTAGTGTAATTTCGAGAATGTCAGATATCGAATACTCTATGGTTTCAGTATATCATTCGCAGATGAACAAGAAGATTAAGGGGACGATTAAAGAGCCTAAAATGCGATTGGGAGAGATTACCAACTAGGTTAATTGAATAGAGAAACATGTGGGAATAAGGTTCAATAACCAGTAACTATAGGAAATGATCATGAGCACGAATTACTAGAATTAGGAAGAAAAGAGAATTAATAGGCATTATGCCGACCCTTTTGAAATGGTAAAATAGGCAAGATAAGTATAAGTGAGTTTGCTTCACCGCCACACATATAGCTGGTCCATAGGGTGTTTATATGTGTATATTCAGGAAAAGTAATTAAACTCCATTATATATAAAATGGAGACTTGAGTTGAGTTATATAAGCAACTAATAGAATATGATGTCAAGAAGAGGTTGTGGCTTAATGATTGATATTGCTAGATAAAGTTTATGAAAAGTTGTAAGGTTGAAGAATGAACCTAAGAAAATGGAAGCGAGATACTTGAATGTATCGGTATCTGATCCTTAGTGTGATTCTGAGGACATAATCCTTTTAAGGGGGAAAGATGTAATATCTGGGGCATAGCGTGTAATTATTTTTATTGATAAATGATTATTATATGATTATTATGTGATTTTTGGTGAATTATTTGATGATTGGTGTTGTTATGTGGATGTTTATATGTGGTAAAGTATAAGTATGTTAATTTTATTCTGTCCAGAATAAAATCTAGATAATTAAGGTATTTTCCTGGTAATTTTTAGAGTGTTATATGATTTTGTATTGATTTCTGAATTTATTAATTCTTTTCTGAATAATTATAAAATCATTTTCTAAAGCCGGGAATTGTCCAACCTCAACCATTTTTATGTTTTTACAACCCGAAACTCTTCTGAAAACTCCTTCCTAACGTAATTTGGTAATTTCAGACATTTTCCATATTTTGACTTTTTCGATCCGGATTACAGTTTAACCCGTGCGCCGCCCGGCGCAATATTTTTGATACGCTAACCCTTTTTGATAACATTATCTTCGTACAAATCGTTTTATAAAATTCCGGTTTTGATACTTATCCAAAACAGGATAATACTTATCCAAAATAGGATAATGCTTATCGAGAACAGGATAACGTTTATCCAAAACAGGATAATGTTTATCCGATAAGATCATATTTACAGTTACTTAGCGGCTAAGTAACGTATTTATCGATCCAACACGATCCAAAATGTACTAATATTTCGTAAATATAAATAGCCAATATAGTATTGTATTTTTTATAGATAATCATTTGCAAACAATAAAACTATATAGTTTTTAGAGAAAAACCTTAAAATTCATCGCGTTCTTCATAATCAAACGTACAAACGAAGACGTTAACGAACTTTGATTCGGGCGCGCAATATATCAAATTGAAGATCTCGAAAAGGTCTTTCATAATCAATCATCCATTTCAGTGTAGAAATCAATGTGATTTTCTTATTTAATTATTTTAATTGGAATTATTTAGTAATTAAAATATGAATTTTTGTTTTTAATGTTGTTTGTGTGATTTGATGCTAGAATCATGTAGATCTTTTCTTCCTGGTCATTTTGGTATATTATATGATGAATTTGGTGTTAAATAACATGTTCAAATTGTTGTTTGATTCTCGAATTGAAGAACTAGGGTTTTTGGGTTTCAATGTTCTGAATTGAAAATTAGGCGTTTATTTGTGAAGGGTTATTAGATAAAATTAATTACATGGTTGTGTAGATCGTTTAAAAATGATTCGAATGGTATAAGGAAAATCAACAAACGATACCGGGAAGTGGCTCGTCGGAAAATCGATTGAACGGGCGGCGATATTTTCAGTTGATTATTATGTTCAATCCGTGCATGGTTTGGTGTTTTTGTTGCTACCGACGTGTTTCTAGGGAAGAGAACTTCATCCCCTATTAATTTTATCCATTTCTGGGAAGTATGTAGCTCGCCAGAAACTTGTTGGCCGCCGTTAAAGGCGGCCAGCCACCGGAGTTGCAGTTGGGGAAGAAGACGGAGAAAAATTACCCTTTAGTACCTTAAAGTTTTCCCTGATTTGCAAACTTAATATTTTGTTTTTAAAAATTTATAAAATCTAGCTTCCTGTTTATAAAAATTTTTAAAATTATATTTCTATTTAATTATTTTCAGAAAATGTATTTTCTTTTTATTATATTTTCAAAAATTGATTTTTAATTCAAAAAATTCATTATTTAATTTCTGAAAAATATTTTTAACTTAAAAATAAATCTTAATTAATGAATTAATTTATTTTAGTTGATAATTAATTATTTAATTAGTCAATTAAATTAAATATTAATTGATTTATTAATTAATTTATTTATTAATTGATTATTTAATTAGATTTAAATACTTATTTGGATTTTAAGAATTCCAAAAAATAGTTTCGAGCTTTAAAATATTATTTTAAATAATTTTCATGATTCGATATTTATTATGAAATTATTTGAAATTCAGATTCGGGTGTTCAAACCCTACTATTTAATTATAAAATGATTCGAAAACCTATTTTAACTCCAAAAAATGTTCAAAAATTCATAATAAATACTTGGAAAATCATTTTGACCCGAATCTTCTTTGGAAAATTATTTTGATCGAATATCTTGCGTCCTATGTGCTACGTGCATAGCACGCAATTTATTCAAAATAAATTATTTTAAACTTTCTCATAACATGTTGCTAGTATTCAAAATAAATCTTGTTTTATATTGCAAGTCCTTAAACTATTCAACCTTGAACCCTGATCATATTATTGAACTTGAGTTGTAAGCTTTATTTCTTGTAAACCACCAACGGTTGATTTCCCAGATATTAAACCATACCAATACAATACTACTCTGCAAATACATACACACACTAAACCAAGTATTTCAACAGAATTTCTTGAGCATACGGAAACTTATACACCCTGGAATACCCTATCCCATCCAAGATCAATACCATATATTATCATTGAACCATTGTTCTCAGATACTTGATTCTTCATCAGTCTTGAAGTTGTTCCTCAGACTTACACCTTGATACACCCTGGTGATACCTGTGAAATATTTTATGCTCTAAGTTAAATGTTTTATAAATATTAATTATGATTTTGTTTTAGTGAATTGCAATGGATATCCTATTGAATTGTTTTAGAATTGGATGGTTTTATAAATGTGGACCAGATTCGTGGTCATATTAGGCCAATGCGTGCCTTGGATCTAGTATATAGAGCAAAGCCGAGAGCCATGCTCGGGGTTAGTGCGTGACTGATCAGCAGCCTAACCTTCATTTTTAAAAATGAAAAGAATATACAATTCTATTCATTGCTTATCTAGAAACTTGATTCTTAGGAATTATTTCAACTAATCATTGTTGAACCTCAGTTATTGCTATTATGACTTGCTGAGCTAGTTAGCTCACTCTTGCAACTCTGTTTATCTTATTTTACAGTTGAAAAGGAAATTGTTGGTAACAAGGATTCACAGTCCAGTGTGCGAGCTAGAATTCCAGGATAAGATGGACCGAGTTAGAAGGAGTTTATAATGTCGATGAGTTATGTAAGATTGTAAGAATGATATCATTATCAGTTATAAGCAGAACTAGTTGGGATTTGGTACAATGTAATAAAAGTTACGGTTGTGGGTTGTTTTCATACTTTAACCTGTTGTGATCCATGATTATGGTAAGAAGGGTCTTTGCATATATTACTTTCATAAGAAAGTATTTATATATTGAGTGTGTGTGTGTTGTGAACCCCAAACTTCTGACCCGAGTTTGGAGGGTGTCACAATTATGGCTAACCAAGACTAGTTTTAAATTTTACCCGATAATATCTTACTGAGATTTTATAAATAGTTCCATAATCTGACAATGATAGCAAGCCGAGATGACTAAATACAGTGCAGAAATTAATATGCAGAAAAGTAATAAGAACACACAAGAATTTAGCCAGGTTCGACCCCTAATCCCCTATGGTCTACGTCCTGGTCCCTTACCAACCTGGTAAGAGAATATATTATTGAATCACAATAAGTTTACAACTACAAGATATAATAATATATCTCTCTTTATCCCAACTGCTGATAATGGCTTGCTGAAACCCTATTTCTGAACCTGCCCTCTAAGTACTATACTACCCAGTAGTACAAACTTCTCTGGCACTAGTTCACCAAATCCTTATTTCCCTTAGCCAACTATCCAGCAACTACACAATACAAATTAAACAATACAAATCGAATGATAGAGAGATTACAGCTCAAACTATAGACTCTCTAAGATATAACGTGAATATATAATTCAGAGCTCGAGAGTATTTTTTTGAATAAAGTACAGTGAGTTGTGAGTGTTCTTGCTGTAATTTGTACTTTATAAAAACTGCAAGAAACCTTATATAAAAACATACACTAACGTTTAAAATAATCTCAATAACTTACAATGGTTAGAATCCAATTCTAACGTTTAAGTTTGTTGGGATGATTTATAATGTTCATGTATATGTTTAACAAAAGAGAGAATGAAAGAAAAACGATCAGAAAAAGTCTCTTATATTTTGAAAGAGTATAAAACATTTTTAATCAGATTTATAGGAGATAGAGTTTGAAAATAAAAGAAACTCCTACAAATTAGGAACTGTTTTTAAGACATGAAAACATTTTATAACTGAGCTTTATTATATATAAAACACGTATAATATAATAGAGAAGTCCTTACAATTTAGTAAAAGAAGTTCCTGAATTTTCTCCTTTAAAATTGACTTTCATGTTGATTCTGGACTGTTCATGTTGGCTTACTGTTATTGTGAATATCGTGATCATAGTTTGCTGAGATAGATTACTGTCGTTTGACAGCTTGCTGCCATGATGCTTAAACAACAAAGTCATTAAGCTGATATTTCCTGCAAACAGTTTTAAATAACAATATGATGGCTTGCTATATTGTGATCATCAAAACTATGGAGTTACAATCTCCCCCTTTTTGATGATTACACACATTTATGAGAATGATAAAACTCCCCTTATATCTATGCATATCTCAAATTTTAAGCAATACTTTATAACATATTACTGTAAATAATTAAACTTTAAATAACACATATGTATATCCAACATAACTAACATATCAGCATTATATCAGCAAGTCTTAAAAACCAAAAGCAAATCAAGTCTTAAATAACAGCCAACATAAACGAAGTAGCAAACCACAAAGTAATCATAAGCCCACAGAAGAGAAAGAAGTCTTAAAATAAACATAAATCCAAGTCTTAAAAACAAACATAAATCTCCTAAATTTCTCCCCCTTAAATTATAAAAAAGATCTAGGTTGAGGGCTGATTAGAAGTGTTGAGAGCATCCTCTTTTGGAGAAAAATAAGCATCTTGCTGATTTTGATTTTCCATATCTCCAGCAGCATTCACCGGGTCATCCAAACCAGTCTCCAAATCTGTATTTGAGTAAGAAGCAGAGGGTTTTGCAGCCGACATGAAATTCAGCATAATATCCTTCAAACCCTTAATCTCTGTCTTAAGCTAGTTTACCTGTTCTGTACTAGCAGCTACATGACCAAAGAGTAGAGTATTATCGTCTTGAATGCCCTTAAGCAACTGAATGATTTCAGAATCTGATTTAATAGATGTGGTAACAACAGTAGGAGATTGAGTAGGTAAGGTGGGAATAATCCTAACCAACTCACCATTTTAAATATGCAAATTTGACATTGCTATTATTTTAGCATCCAACACCTCCTTGACAGTTAACTTAGCAGCAGACTTAAGATTAATCTTAAAGGAATCAAAAATTTTGGATAACAAAAGACCATAAGGCAACCCTATCTTCTTCTAATTCACAGCAGCCATCATATTCTTGAGGATTAAATGAGACAAATCAAATGCCCTAACAGCTAAAATCTTAGCAACCACTATCATATCCCGACAACTGAAAGTGGATTTATTTCCACCTCTAGGACACACATTAGCACGGCAGATTTTAAACAAAAAATACGCCATTGGAGTAACTAAAGTAGTGGATGGAGGTTGAGGATTTTCTTTCACATTGATGTCTGATCCTAAAAGACACTTAAATTGATCAATAATCGAGAAATCAGGCAACACAACATAACCCTTACCAGTAAACAAGTCATTTTAAGTTGGATTCTCAAACATAATTAAAGTACTAAGGAAAGGGGGGTTCAATCGAATACGCTTATCATGAACTGTAGAAATGCAATTACCAACTTATCCTCATGCAAATTGGCATAAAACTCACGGACTAAATCAGGATAATAAACCTTCAGTAAGTCAAACATAAAATTATCCATGCCAACAGTTTGAAATAAGGCTAAAGCACCAAATGGTTGAAGAAGCTTACCATTAACCGGAATACCAGGAAGAATGGGATGAGAATTCAATGCATTTTCGGTGAACTTCTGTTCCAAATTAGGAGAATCAAATGAGAGAGCAGGCTTGAGCTTCTTGGAAAGAGGTTTGAGACACTTCATCGGCACTTTCGGTTCCCAAATCGACCACATAGTGATCTTGTTTAGAGATAGAACGATTGACAAAGAGGCCTAATTTTCTTGATGCACGAACCATGTGAGAGCAAATTGCGATGATTTTGGAGAGATGGCAGTAAGTATCGAAATTGACTGAAGCGGCCGTGAAAAAGGCATGAAACCCTAACCCGTGTTTTTGATATACTTTTTAGGGGAGAGTTTAGGATAAAATTTTAAAACAAAGTAAAATTATCCTAAAATCTAACACTTATCAAAATAACAAATTATGTCTAACCATTTAACAAATACCACATTTTAAAAAAATAATCCTTAAAACATAATAGCATAAAACGAGCAACAATATACAAAAAAAATTAATAAATCAATTAAACACACATTATGACACTTAATAAATGATCATGAAAAATTGTTAGTAAGCTAATATTACCAAATTTCCAAAGATAGCTTGCCATTATACACTGCACATGCCCAGTTCTCTTCGAATGGTAGAAAATCTTGCTTCAACAAGGGGTTTTGAAAAAATATATGCCAATTGATATTCAGTAGGCACAAAAACTAATTCAATCTTAGCTTTGGTAGCATTATCTATCAAGAAATGGTGACGAATATCAATATGCTTTGTTCTTGAGTGATTCATATGATTCTTTGATATATTGATGGTGCTAGTATTGTCACAATAAATTGGAACTTTGCCACACTTGATTCCAAAATCTCGTAGAGTCTGAATCATCCACAAAATTTGAGAGCAATAGCTACCAGTTGCCAAATACTCACCTTATGATTTGGATAATGCAACTGAAGTTTAATTCTTACTTTTCCAAGATACGAAACTTTGTACTAAGTATGTACAAATACCACTTGTGCTCTTTCTATCAGTTTGACATCCTGCATAATCTGCATCACTATACCCCACAAGATCAAATATGCTTGTAATAGGATAAAATAACCCAAGATTAATAGTCCCACTTAAATATTGAAATATTCTTTTAACTGCATTTAAGTGTGATTCCTTAGGTTTAGCTTGAAAATGAGAACATACATAAACATTATATGGCCGAGAAGTAGTAAGATATAAAAGACTACCAATCATTCCTCTATACTTTTTGATATCAACTGCCTTACCGTTTTCATCTGAAGTCAACTAGCTGTTTTGTTTTATTAGTGTTGATTTTGATTTGACATGCTCAAATCCAAATCTAGTCAGCAAGTTCTTCACATACTTTGACTGATGAACATAGATGCCATCTTTTGATTGCTTGATTTGGAGTCCCAAGAAATAGTTGAGCTCGCCCATCATGCTCATGTCAAATTCACTGCGCATACACTTAGAAAACCACTCACACATAGAATCATTAATGGATCCAAAGATTATATCATCTACATATATCTGAACAATCAAAATATTATTATCATTTTGCCTAGTATATAAAGCAGGATCGATTTTACCTCAAATGAAGCTATTTTTAATCAAAAACTTACTAAGCCTCTTCTACCAAGCCCTTGGTTCTTGCTTTAATCTATATAATTCCTTCTTGAGCTTGTAAACATAGTCCGGATGTTATTCATATTCAAACCAGGGGGTTGCTTGACATAAACTTCCTCTTCCAGAAATCTATTAGGAAAGGGACTTTTAACGTTCATTTGATGTAGCTTGATCTTCTTGTAGCATGAATAATCAAAAAGCATCCTAATTGATTCCAATCTAGCTACTGGAGCATAAGTTTAATCAAAGTCAATGCCTTCTTATTGATTGTACCCTTGTGCCATGAGCCTTGCTTTATTTCGAGTAGGAGTACCAAATTCATCCACTTTATTCTTGAGAATCCATTTTGTACCAATATTTGAAGCATTCTTTGGTGGCTTGACAAGTTCCCAAACATCACATTATTCGAGTTGATTAAGTTCTTCTTGCATAGCTGTGATCCAATTTTCATCTTCGAGTGCTTCTTTGACATTCTTGGGTTCCTCTTCAGCTAAAATGCAGCATAAGCACAAAAATTTACAATGCATTTCCTTGTCTTAAGTCCATCAGTAATATCACCAATAAACTGCTCTGGACGGTGATTCTTCACTGTCCGTTTAGCTTTTGGCAATGAATGCTTTGAGATATCTTCATGAGAGGTCTTTCGTATCTTAGATGGAGGAGCTAAATCTTCACCATCATAGATTGAAATTTTATCCTTTGCTCTATTTCCTCTAGGACCATCAAGAGTCATCTTTTCCATCTTTACAATTGCATCATCAACTGGAGTAAAAGTTTCTGCTTGATGATTTCCAAAGGCAGTTTCAATTTTAGCTTGCTGTTTTCCAGCAGTCTCTGTTTTAGCTTGCTATTTCGGAGTAGTCTTCTCTGTTTCAGCTTGTTATTATCCAGCTTCACCTACATCATCTTCCTCGTCTCTTGGAAGATCATTGTTAGGTTCTTGAAATGTAACATCTATAGATTCCTTAACAATATGCTTAGACAAATTATGAACTCTATAGGTTTTACTATTCATTGAATAACCAAGAAAAATAGCTTCATAAGATTTAGCATCGAATTTACCATCATTACCAATTATCTTGAGCATAAAACACTTTCAGCCAAAAATCTTGAAGTAACTGATGTTGGGCCTCTTTTTCTTTAGTAATTCATTTGGAGTTTTGTCCAAAATAGGTCTTATCAATACTCTATTCAAAACATAGCATGCTATATTGACTGCTTCTGCCCAAAAACTTCTAGGTAGCTTGATTTCTTACAACAACGTCCTTGTTATTTCTTGCAATGACCTATTCTTTCTTTCTACCACACCATTTTGTTGTGGAGTCCTTAGAGCCGAGAATTCGTACGATATTCCTCTTTCTTCAGAATAAGTAATAAAATATTTTTGGCATTCACCATCTCGATCACTCCTTATTCCTACAAGCTTTGTATTGAGCTTATTCTCATGTAACTTAATTAAATTTTCAAACTCAATAAAAGCAACATCTTTAGTACGAAAAAATAATACCCATGTAAAACGAGAATAATCATCAATAATTACAAAACCATATTGCTTACCTTCAATACTTTTATAAGCTTATGGACCAAATAAGTCTAAATGCAAAAGTTCTAAGGGTTTAGAAGTAGATACCATCTTTTTTTCTTTGTGAGTACTTCTAATTTGTGTGCCTATTTGGCATGCTGAACACACCTCTGTCTTGATATAATTAAATTTGGGTAACCCTCTGACTAGCTTCGTCTTTGAAAGCTTATTGAGCAAGTCCATATGAGCATGACCCAATCTTCTATGCTAAACATAAGGATTTGTGTCTATTGCAGCAAAACAACAAGCTATTTTCTGCAACTCAAAGTCCAATATATATATATATCCTTCCATTCTAGCAATTAGGGCGACTTTGTTAGTACCAATAGTAATAATACACTTCTCAATACCAAAATCAACCTTATGACCATCATCATATAACTGACTTATACTAAGCAGATTATATTTTAGACCTTTAACATATTGAACTTTATCAATTGAAATGTGTTTATTACATATTTTACCTTTTCCAAGAATTGGAAGAGTTTTGCTAATACCAATAGTCACTCTTTCACCCCTTTTTCATCTGAAGACTCGAGAATTGTGCTTTGTCTCCACTCATATGTCTAGTACATCCTCTATCCAAGATCCATTGAGTTGATTTGATTCGAGCGGCAAGACACATTTACAAAATAAATAAAATAACTCAACCTTTTGGTACCCAAAGTTTGTTGGGTCTGACATGGTTAACAGATAAAACATATAAAACATGTAAATCAGACTTCTTTATCCATTTTTGGTTAAATCAGGGTGATTTAACTCTTATAGCTTGATAATAGTAAGATGTCTTTGTTCAGCCATTCTGACCATAGTAAGTTGTTTTCTGTTTGTTTCCTCCATAGTATGATTTATGTCCATTATGAACTCTGTAATGTTTTTCTAGATGCCCTTTCTTTCCACATCTGTTGCATATCTTCCAAGGCATAGCATACTCATAGGGTATGCCATATTTTCCTTCATATCTTAGAGCTTTTTCCTTCTTGTTGGCATTCATTCAAATATCTTCTCTGACCAATCGAATATTTATGTTGTTCATCATTGATTTGAGACTTTATTCTCCTTGAACAAAAGATCACATGCTCCTTTTCAGATCCTCAACTTCCTTTTTGAGCAGATCAATCTTTTCAACTTGCTGACTTATGATTTCAGCTTGCTGAGATGGTTTTTCTGCTTGATTTGTAGGTTCTGCATTGATTTATTCTCTGAGTTTGAACAGCTCCAAATATTCATCCCTTGCTTCAATCTCCTTCTTTAGCTCTGTAATCTCCATTGAGTCTTGTTTATTTTGAGGAGAATTTTGTTGATGTTTTCCACATGACTAACTTTAGCTTGAAGATCATTGATTTCATCCTCTTTGTCAGCTTGTGTAGGTACCTTCTTATCAATCGAAGTATCCACTTTGCTCATCAAATCTTCAACCATGATCTTGAGATAATTATTCTTCTCTTTTACCTTGCTATTTTTCAGGCTTTAAGAGAATAATATTCTCCCATAGATACATAATCACATTCCTGTATGGTTAGTATTTCCAAAATAATATTTTCAGAAGATAAATTATATTTACAAGACTTTACCTCACTCTGATCTTCTTCTGAATTACTTTCTATGTAGCCACTATCTGAATTTCCTCGAACGAAATCATCATAAAGTCCAACTAGGGCAAGATTAACCATGTCTCTACTTAAATCATCACTAGAAATTGAGTCATCATCACTCCAAGTCATTAGAGCTTTAGCTTTTTTCTTATCCTTGAAGACAGTTTGTTGTTTTAACTTTAATTTATAGAATTCCCACTTATAATGGTCTGGATTTCCACATTCAAAGCATGTATGACCTTTAGAATCCTTGTTGACCTTCTTGTTGTTGGAAAATGTGTCTTTATCTCTTTTCACCTTGTTCTTTTTCTTGATCATCTTTTTGATCTTCCTGGATATTAAAGCTAGTTCTTCATCTGACTCATCTTCAGATTCAAGTACATTGTCATTAGTGTGAAGAGCTAACTGCTTCATTTGAGCAACTGGAGCTTGCATAGAACTTGATTGACTTTCCTTGATTTTTCTTTTAAATTGTTTTAATTCTACAAAATAGCCAATTGATCCATAGTATCTATAGTTTGAGAGGATTCCAAAGCAGTTACCTTTGATTCATAGATATATGGCACAACACTAAGTATCTTCATATTAATTTCCCCTTGAGGGATATATTTTCCGAGTTTCTTTAAGGCATTTAGATATGTCTGGAATCTAACTTGACTTTCTCGAATAGTTTCTCCATCTCGAAGCTTGAAATTTCAAAACTCATTCATTAGTTTGCTCAATTTTACCTTCTTTAAGTTCTTGGATCATTCGTGATATAATTCCAGAGTATCCCATATCTCTTTAGCTGATTTGCATGAAGAGACTATCACATTCACTAGGACATAGCCCATTCATGAGAGAATTCCTAGCCTTTCCATTGAAACTGTATTTGAGTAGTTCAGCCTCCGTGAGATCATCAATGTCTTTCACTTTACATTCTTGCTCCTGGTACTCAAATGGACCCTTCTAAACAACTCTCAATGCTAGTGGCTCCCTTGATAGGTAGACTTCCATGCCACCATTCCACCAGTTGTAGTTTTCTATAACAAGCAAGATAGGTGCTCTGTAATTCGAGGTTCCTTCGAAATATTTGTCAGCCATTTCGATAGAATACTATTCATGTTACAGAAAGATTAGTATACTAAAGCTCTCATACAAACTGAAAATACACCTATTCACCCCTGTAGGTGTATTTTCATAACGTTGAATCAAATGCCTATATTCCTGCCATCCTAACGCTTAACCATATGCCAATATTCCCCGCATCCTCCTTATGAACAAGTTTTTTATACATATTTCTTAAGTGATATATGAGTATTAATATATTGTAGTTTGTATGGATCTAACTTTTATTCTTTTCAAATATACATGATTAATGATGCAATATCCTCAATGGGAAGCATACAAAGATGGAGTTGTATTGCAATAGCCAAGCAAATTGAAAATAATTATGATGGCCTTCCTAAAAAATTTAGAAAGTGATTGTTTCATCAATTAAAACTAGTTTCTTCTTGAAAACTGGTGAGAGTGAAGAATTCATTTAAGCTTCCTCTTAGGCTATCAAGAAGATGAGAAAAAATAAATAAGCTTATATTTTTATTTCACAAATAATTATTACCAAAAGGTTAGCAATATTTGTTCTATTTTCTGCTTTTGTTCTCAAACTCTTGATATATAAATCTATGTAAAATTTCTTTATAATTTTTAGAATTGTACTTTGTTAATAATTATATAAGAATACAAATGATGGCTAAGGTTAAATTTGAACCTCCATGAGCATTTTGAATAAAAATTATTTTCAACCCAAATATTTAGACCTTAACTAAAATTGAATAACAAATGGAGAACTCCTTAAAAATGATACTACCTGTTAACACTAGGAATTTTGTCCCACAATAGCGTAAAATATAGTAAAGTAAACTCCCCACAAAACTGTGACATATGTTAACTTTACCAATTTCACATATCTATATTTTAGGGATAGAATTGCTAGAGTTTTAGATTTTAAAATAATATAAGCCTCCATTTTTAGTCATATATAACTTTAATATTTTCTTAAAATATATATTAATTATTTTGCAAAGGTATAAAACATATATGAGGATGAAAATGGTTTTACAATTTAACAAATGGACCAAATTAATATATGGTCCAAGAATAATTACTAACTCGAGTAGAAATATTAACTATTTGGAGTATAAATATTAACTGCTCAACACAATGATTACTTTTTATCATTGAAAGAAATTATAAATCATAAAATAATTAAAAAAATTTAAACATATCAAGTAGATATTATAAAATAATTTATCTAAGTAATACTATAAGTTAGGGTTTGAAACTAATATTAGGGGTTCTTAATAAAGGGAGTTGGTTAAAATGAATTTTTAACCATGTAACATTATGATGTTGTCTTGACAAAAAAAATAAAAATTCCTTCTTTATTAACTACCCATCCATTAAGGTTTTTACCATCAAAAGTTGGTTCCATCCCATTAGAAGTAATATATAAAACATTTTTAATATTTTGCAAACAATAATTTGTAAGCTATTAGCTTGCTGACTAATTGGTAAGTTCAAAATCTTTATGGCATATATTGTGACATTCCTTGATTTTGAAATTTATGTCCTCTAAAAATTTTCATTTGTCATACTAAACTTATACTAAACACATATTAACAAACCTCTAGTAAGTATAATAAGTATTAAAAGTTAATATGCTTTTATTGTTGATATGTAGACATGATATGTAGACATGTTGTTAACAAGTATATTATCTTACATGAAACTTCAATGCAAAGTGTTTACTTTCCTTACCACAATGAGTTTTAATATTTGTGTTAAAACTAATTCATAAAATTTAAAGTATAGAAATTAATATAAATTAAATAATAGAGTATTTTATGAATATGGTAAAAATAGGGTACTTAATTTGAAATATAGTATGAAACTTCTATTTTAAATAAATTGGTCTATATTAAACTCATACTATTAACATTGAGATTAGTCACCTATATACTATCTCACCAATAATAAATATTTTTAACAATTTTTTTAGAAATGTTATTTTTTACATCCAAGCTTAAATCCAAGAACTACATTACAATAATCATCATTAATATGTATGAAATAAGATTTTTTTTAATATTTTCAAAAGTATAATGTAAAGGGTAAGTGACTTGATAATTTTGATCATAATGTGTCTTGTGTAGTACTTACCATTATATATGGATTATTATTAATTTTAATTGGTTTGATTATTTGAAACTTAGGATTTTTAAATTTTTCCACACTTATATGTTATTGGTATCTTAAATATTTTTGGTATTTTTAAATTTTGGGACCAAATTTTGTTAAGTACGGTAGAATATGATAACCCGGATTTTTTTTACAAATATATATCTGTCTTTGGAATTTTAAATTCTTTGTTTTGATAAAAAAATAATATTTTCTTATATATATTGTTTACAAAATAGTATGATTGACATGTTATGTATGTAGATTTTATTTAATACATTACAAAATAATGTATTTGGTTATAAATATTTATATAATTAAGTATACTTTTTCTTTAGATGTTTTACTTAGTCAAAAACTACTCCTAAAAAGATAATGTAGGATAATGTGTACGTGAGTTCAAAAGTAGTGGGTGATAACTACCACAAACCTAGGAGTGGGTTTTAACAAATTTCTAAATAATTAGACTTGTATCAGGTTCATTTTTGTTTGCACAACAATCTTTTATCTAGGTATGTTTTATTCTACTTCTTCTTTTTCAGCATAAGTACATGTTTTATATCATATTCTATATTTTTACTATGCATTTAAACTATTACTACCTATGAAATGTTTACTTTTTAGCTATGGTTAAACATCCTCCTTATTTTATAGAGCATGTTATTGTTTACATTGTTTGTACAAATATGTCAATGATATTACTTTCAAATTAATTATTAAAATATTCTTTCCTACAAGATATTTATTATTTTTTTGACATTGGTCGTATAAATTTTCATGTGCTCCCAAAGTTGTATTAAATATGCATGATTATGCATTAAATCTTTGTATATTAGATTGTAAATATAATATTATATAAATGGATATATATATACTTAGAAAGTCTTAAGATTTTGATGCATAAGAAACTATTTTTTTATTAAATGATTTATACATGAATTGCAATATATTATTTATACGTGATCTCAATTTTTAGAACAATGATGCATGATTTTACGTTTTAGTTGAAGTGATATATATTTAATTTCAAACTATTATATGATTTTGTAAATTGCATGTTACTAAAATATAATTTTGTATTAAAGTGTATTATGTACTTTCTTTTCTTATTTATTGTTCAGAATTATCAAAATGGTATATGTTCTTTGTATATAAACATTGAAGTAATATTATTTACGCCTTACCATTATATATGGATTTTTTATTAATTTTAATTTGTTTGATTATTTGAAACTTAGGATTTGTTTGGCAATATTTTGGATCACCATTTTTGCATATAAGGTAAGTTAACTCTTCACACTTTATTTTATATTAAAAATTTTTAAATATTTTTGCACTGTTTTTGTTTTAAAATTTATGGATCAAGTACCCTGTTTTAGAAATAAGAATTCCGAGTGAGCTCTGACTTATGAACCAGTTAGTAATTGCGTATAGTTCCGGAACTAGCCTTTGATACCTTACTAGGGAGTGCTACTTATGATGCCTTCGGAAGCGCACACTCTATGATACCATACCTTAGTAAGGGGCGCATTATTGACAGAATTTATGAACTTTTGATACTGTGTCACCAGGTATTTATGGCGTTAGCGAGCTGTGGAATTTTATATCTTATGTCATATGGATTTTAGAAAATGATTTTTGTTTTATAAAATTATGATACTTGATCCACTAGTGTAGAATTGTTTTCTTGCTGGGCTCTTGCTCATTACTCACAAATTTTCAGGTGCTTAGCTTTTGGGACATCTTAAAGGTGGACTTGATTTGAGCTTGCTTTGGAATAATATTTTAGTGATTATGTTTGTATTGGAGCTGCGTCTCCCAGGATTTGCTTTATTTTCAGCTTAGATGATTTTATTTATGTCTCGGATTTTAGAATTCTATGAAAAACTAGAAACTTATTCTTATTATGGATTTAATTTGGAGTTTTAGCTGAATATTTAAATATAACTATTTTCTGAAAATTCGGGGTATTACAGTGGTATCAGAGCATAGGTTAACTTCATGTAGATCGCCTTTTAGGCTAGACCTGTGAGTTATGAGTTTACTGCGTGCATTTTCAAGAAACTACTTTTATTTTTCTTTTCGTTAAATATTTTTTTGACTTTTCCACACTTATATGTTATTGGTATCTTAAATATTTTTGGTATTTTAAATTTTGGGACCAAATTTTGTTAAGTAGGGTAGAATATGATAACCCTAATTTTTTTTACAAATATATATCTGTCTTTGGAATTATAAATTCTTTGTTTTGATAAAAAATAATATTTTCTTATATGTATAGTTTACAAAATAGTATGATTGACATGTTATGTATGTAGATTTTATTTAATACATTATTTGGTATAAATATTTATATAATTAAGTATACTTTATCTTTAGATGTTTTACTTAGTCAAAAACTACTCCTAAAAAGATAATGTAGGATAATGTGTACGTGAGTTCAAAGTAGTGGGTGATAACTACCACAAACCTAGGAGTGGGTTTTAACAAATTTCTAAATAATTAGACTTGTATCAGGTTCATTTTTGTTTGCACAACAATCTTTTATCAAGGTATGTTTTATTCTACTTCTTCTTTTTCAGCATAATTACATGTTTTATATCTTATTCTATATTTTTACTATGCATTTAAACTATTACTACCTATGAAGTTTACTTTTTAGCTATGGTTAAACATCCTCCTTATTTTATAGAGCATGTTATTGTTTACATTGTTTGTACAAATATGTCAATGATATTACTTTCAAATTAATTATTAAAATATTCTTTCCTACAAGATATTTATTATTTTTTTTTGACATTGGTCGTATAAATTTTCATGTGCTCCCAAAGTTATAGTGTATTAAATATGCATGATTATGCATTAAATCTTTGTATATTAGATTGTAAATATATATTATATAAATGGATATATATATACTTAGAAAGTCTTACGATTTTGATGCATAAGAAACTATTTTTTTATTAAATGATTTATACATGAATTGCAATACATTATTTCTACGTGATCTCAATTATTTTAGAACAATGATGCATGATTTTACGTTTTAGTTGAAGTGATATATATTTAATTTCAAACTATTATATGATTTTGTAAATTTGCATGTTACTAAAATATAATTGTGTATTAAAGTGTATTATGTACTTCTTTTCTTATTTATTGTTCAGAATTATCAAATGGTATATGTTCTTGGTATATAAACATTGAAGTAATATGTTACGCTCCTTACCATTATATATGGATTTTCTATTAATTTTAATTTGTTTGATTATTTGAAACTTAGGATTTGTTTGGCAATATTTTGGATCACCATTTTTGCATATAAGGTAAGTTAACTCTTCAAACTTTATTTTATATTAAAATCTTTTAAATATTTTTGCACTGTTTTTGTTTTAAAATTTATGGATCAAGTACCCTGTTTTAGAAATAAGAATTCCGAGTGAGCTCTGACTTATGAACCAGTTAGTAATTGCGTATAGTTCCGGAACTAGCCTTTGATACCTTACTGGGGAGTGCTACTTATGATGCCTTCGGGAGCGCACACTCTATGATACCTTAGTAAGGGGCGCATTATTGACAGAATTTATGAACTTTTGATACTGTGTCACCATGTATTTATGGCGTTAGCGAGTTGTGGAATTTTATATCTTATGTCATATGGATTTTAGAAAATGATTTTTGTTTTATAAAATTATGATACTTGATCCACTAGTGTAGAATTGTTTTCTTGCTGGGCTCTTGGCTCATTACTCACAAATTTTCAGGTGCTTAACTTTTGGGACATCTTAAAGGTGGACTTGATTTGAGCTTGCTTCGGAATAATATTTAGTGATTATGTTTGTATTGGAGCTGCGTCTCCCAGGATTTGCTTTATTTTCAGCTTAGATGATTTTATTTATGTCTCGGATTTAGAATTCTATGAAAAACTAGAAACTTATTCTTATTATGGATTTAATTTGGAGTTTTAGCCTGAATATTTAAATATAACTATTTTCTGAAAATTCGGGGTATTACAGTTGGTATCAGAGCATAGGTTAACTTCATGTAGATCGCCTTTTAGGCTAGACCTGTGAGTTATGAGTTTACTGCGTGCATTTTCAAGAAACTACTTTTATTTTTCTTTCGTTTAAATATTTTTTTTTGACTTTTCCACACTTATATGTTTTGGTATCTTAAATATTTTTGTATTTTTAAATTTTTGGGACCAAATTTTGTTAAGTAGGGTAGAATATGATAACCCAGATTTTTTTTACAAATATATATCTGTCTTTGAAATTTTAAATTCTTTGTTTTGATAAAAAATAATATTTTCTTATATGTATAGTTTACAAAATAGTATGATTGACATGTTATGTATGTAGATTTTATTTAATACATTACAAATAATGTATTTGGTTATAAATATTTATATAATTAAGTATACTTTATCTTTAGATGTTTTTTTAGTCAAAAACTAGTCCTAAAAAGATAATGTAGGATAATGTGTACGTGAGTTCAAAAGTAGTGGGTGATAACTACCCCAAACCTAGGAGTGGGTTTTAACAAATTTCTAAATAATTAGACTTGTATCAGGTTCATTTTTGTTTGCACAACAATCTTTTATCAAGGTATGTTTTATTTTACTTCTTCTTTTTGAGCATAAGTACATGTTTTATATCTTATTCTATATTTTTACTATGCATTTAAACTATTACTACCTATGAAATGTTTACTTTTTAGCTATGGTTAAACATCCTCCTTATTTTATAGAGCATGTTATTGTTTACATTGTTTGTACAAATATGTCAATGATATTACTTTCAAATTAATTATTAAAATATTCTTTCCTACAAGATATTTATTATTTTTTTTGACATTGGTCGTATAAATTTTCATGTTCTCCCAAAGTTATAGTTGTATTAAATATGCATGATTATGCATTAAATCTTTGTATATTAGATTGTAAATATAATATTATCTAAATGGATATATATATTTAGAAAGTCTTAAGATTTTGATGCATAAGAAACAATTTTTTTATTAAATGATTTATACATGAATTGCAATACATTATTTATACGTGATCTCAATTATTTTAGAACAATGATGCATTTTATGTTTTAGTTGAAGTGATATATATTTAATTTCAAACTATTATATGATTTTGTAAATTGCATGTTTAAAATATAATTTGGTATTAAAGTATATTATGTACTTTCTTTTCTTATTTATTGTTCAGAATTATCAAAATGGTATATGTTCTTTGTATATAAACATTGAAGTAATATTGTTTACGCCTTACCATTATATATGGATTTTCTATTAATTTTAATTTGTTTGATTATTTGAAACTTAGGATTTGTTTGGCAATATTTTGGATCACCATTTTTGCATATAA
>NW_027418453.1:0-57486 GCF_009905375.1 Apium graveolens
AGCTCATTTGTGCGATGTTGTTTATGTTCTTTTCCAGTTAAGAAGGAACCGGTTGGTATCGAGGATCCCCAGTTCAGCGCGAGAGCTAGGGGTTCAGGTTAATCGAGTTGAGCTAGTAGGCTTCTTTTGGAATAATTTAAGTTTGTAAAAAGTTTGTAATAATGTTTAATACTCAGTTCTGAGTTGGATAGTTGGAAAAACCAAGTTGTCCAAGACGTTCAATCAAATTGATCATCTTAAGTACATGGTCATTCATGGATGATCCCTCAGACATCCTACAACCGAACAGTTCATTCGATATCTCATATCGAGCTGTCCTCCCTGCCACATACAACTTTTATAGATGCATAAGGATAGTGTGAGCATCCATATGCTCATGCTGCTTCTGTAGCTCAATGTTCATGGAAGCTAGCATGATGCATTGAGCAACATTTGCATCATCTATCCACTTACGATACACAACATGTTCATTATATGCATCGTTAGCAGGTTCAGTTTGCTTAGGTGAGTTAAGCACATATTCCATCTTCTCCACCCTAAGAACAATTCTCAAGTTTCGAAGCCAGTCAGCAAAATTAGGACCAGTCAACTTGTGAGCATCTAGTATACTCCGGAGTGATAGTGCAAAGACATAATGTATATAGTAAATCTGTAAATGATGAACACATAACAACACTTAGCAAATATTCAATTTCATTTAAAACACTATATGAATTGGGTCTTTATTCATAAGTGGCTCCCACTATTTTATCTAATTTATACAACCCCTAAGTGAAAATTAAGCATTCATAATGCTAGTGGGAATATGGATCCTACATTCCATCACACAACCTCGGCTGTAGCACGAAACGTCATGTGATGTTCAATAGGCAGACAACTCTTGTCAATTACATCTTATGTTATTCCCTAATATAATTTTAGCCTCTTGAATAATTGAGTCACGGCTGTAGCACGACAAACTCAATATTCTAAGTCAAGTCTAACCCAACATTTCGTACAATTGAATCAGTCTCCAACGGCCCACGACTGTAGCACGTAACGACCTTTAGATTCTAATTCAATGTACACATCTCTATGTAATAGACAAGTATTTCTTATTTCGAAATCAAAGCCCTCGGCTGTAGCACGAAACGACAATGATTTAAAAATAAGAACCACTTTCTATCATGTTGGAAGGCTATGACCGACACAAGCCCGTTATGTCATTGGCCAATTACTTGATATTATTTAATTTTAGAGGGATTATATTATGTTACAATCATAATCATATTATAAAGAGATTCTTCTTTTAAATTAAATATTTCAAATCAATAATCGATAATCAGATGATTCTCAGATCGGGTGGAGCATTGTTAAGAGGCGTCACTTAATAACCCTTTCTTACATATAGAAATCTGTTGTTGACAAATAATCCTTTCTCTCAAAATTTAAAATTCATATTTAATTACGTGTTTCATAAACACAAGAATCTCATGATTTATTCATAATATTATTGTCAAGGCAAGAAACGATTCCTATTCTAGATTTTCTAGAGCACGCCTTATATTGATTTAAGTACACCTAAATCTATCATCGCATGGTAAACATAGGAATTTATCTCATATATAAAAATAACTAAACAAGTAAGATGCAAGTAATATCATGTCACACATTGATATAATGATGTATGGATTTATTATAGCATTTAAAAGCAATTAAAACAATTAAAACATGTTTTAAAACACTTTCGGGAATATAAAAAGTTCAAAACTTTTATAAAATATTTTACCACTCCATTAGATCCGTCTCGGAAAAACAAATCCAACGATATATTGCACGACCAAAACGGAGTTACGAAACTCCCAAAAATCAAATTTTAAAAAGACAGATGGGCTGTAACGCATTCCGGTAATGCGTTACACCCCTTTTAAGGCATTAAAGGGTGTAACGCATTTTGTGAATGCGCAACAGGGTGTAACGCATTCACGAATGCGCGACACCCCCGCGCGTGCGCTACACGCGCCTGGCGCCCGCCAACCGTTGCAGTAAACCTTTTTTTTTCTGTTTCCTTACTACGTGCCGTTAGCTTTCTGCTGTTACAAAAAAAAAGTAACCCCCTTTCCTTTACTCCCTTATTAATAACTCTTTATTAATATTTTTATTATTTTAATTTTATTATTAATAAATTAATTAACATTTAATTAATAAATTAATAAAAATCAAAATAATATGATTTCTTAAATCAGGAAATAGCAGAAAATTACCAGATCAGCCATGGGTCCTAGTGCAAATTTTAATCATATTTATTGACATGCATAATTATTCCATGAGTTTTAATTAAAACAATTTTTAAAAATTCATAACAAATAATCTACACATCACAAGATTATGAAAAAATACCTAGACAATCTACAACACTTGTAGAACCCAGATCAGTAGTCAAAATCTCATGCAAAAATTATTTCGAATTAATTCATAATTAAATCCAAATAAACTTGCAAAAATCATAATAAATCCATACATGCATAAAAAAATCTGAATTTTTTATATGAATCTCTATATGCAGAACCTAGCTCTGATGCCAATGAAGGAATTTACGGATGAGCGGAAGCGTGAAATAACATTTATTCCGTAAAAAACCATATACCACACATATAGAAAAATGTTTAAAAGGAAAAACTGAGGAATAACCATACCTTGTGAATCGAAGCTTTATAAAATGGAGTGCTAGCAGTTGCTCCTCTGTGTGTGAAGCACTCTACCGGTATCCACCAAGAACGATCCTCTTCGATGAACCTTTTTAAAAAACCGAGCTTTTATAAAATGGAGTTTTTGGGGAGGGGAGAGAGAGAAAGAGAGGAAGAAGATGGAGGCTAGGGTTTTCACAAAACCAAAATTATGTTAATAGAATGAGCCATCTCATTCTATTTATAGGGCTCTCCTAGGGTTATAAAATATATCTTTATATATATGTATTAACCCCCACATTTTATCTTTATAAAATGCTTTAATAATAATTAAAACTATTTTAATCATTATTTCATTTTCTAAACTATTTAGAAAATAATTCTCTCTCTCATTATTCATCAAAGAAAATATTCTTTTATGGTGTGACCCTGTAGGTTCAATATTATGTCGGTAGTAGAAATAAAATAATAAACTTTTATTAATTATTTATATGAATACTAAAATTCACTAAATATAATTAACTGATTAATTATATTTATTCTACATCGTGAGTGATGCTTCTCAACATATCGCGATTATCCGGATAATATGAATTCACTGCTTAGAATACCAAGAACCTGTCAGTGACTAGTTACCGTACAATGAATTCCTTCCCTATAATATCCTGATTAAATACAAGGTATGGATCTTGTGTCAAGCCTATCAAATTTAATCATATGATTTCTTATTCATAATGCAAAGTTCATATTAATGCAAATCAGAAACTCCTTTCTAATTTCATACACTCTGGCCAGAGATTCCAGAACTCGCATACTAAGAATAAAATAGGATATTCTCTTCCTATACTGGAAGGGGTAGATCCTCTATTGATGTTAACTATCTCTATACACAAATCCCTATTCCCAGAATAGACCTAATGGATGTCCTTGAGACAAAGGACTAAACTAAAACACAGTTCATTATATACAAGATAACTTTAACGATCTCAATCTAAGGACACTTGTACAACTATCACTTAGTGAACCACTATTGACACGTGAGTAATCCATTAGTTTGTTCAACTTATCGAGTCATGTTCAGTGAACTTATTCCCTAATAAGCACCTACATACTAGCTATAGTGTCACCACACAAATGCCTATGAGAACAGACATCCTCCTGAAGGGAGCAAGCATAGTATGTACCAATATTTGCGGATCCACTAACATCCGATTAGTTATCCTATGATCAGGAACTGTTTAAGTCTAGAGTTATCATCTTCTAGATCTCACTATTATAATCTCATTATAATTCTAGAAGCTTTACTCTAAACTATGGAACATCTTATTTAAAACACTTTAAATAGATAAAGCCCATAATAAAAACATAACAAGTCATTTATTAATTTCAATGAAATCAAATAGGAATACAAGAAAGTTCTTCCTAACTCATCATACATGATTGGATTTAGGACAAACACTTTCAATTATAATATAGTGGATTTGTCGCAATGGATACAATCAGTGGTGAGGGAAGGATAGACTGCTGAGGTGTTTGATTTGGAGCTGTTAAGTTACAAATGAGTCGAGGAAGAGATGGTAGGATTATTATAGATTGCATTGACTTGTACTTCAAAGTTTCCTGATCAACTCCCCACAATGAGTCCCGAGCTAAAAATGATAGAGGAGATTCGAGGTATTCATTTCTCTTTATCTCACAACTCAATTTCTGATTCCCCTGTTGTTGGTCTCTAATGCTAGTTTTCTTTTATTTTGGTTTCCTCTGCCAGATTCATAGATATAACATGTTCATATTATTTACACCACTTTTTTAATTAAATTTAGTTGTTTATTTTTTTTAAAAAATAGTAAGATTGATCAAATAGTTTTAGCTGATGCAAGAATCCCATCTTTTCCATAATGTTTATCTCCATCGTTGTAACGGTGAACATAGCATGGTATTCTTCATTTATACATAAACTATGTATATAAACGCACTCCTCCACATTTTCAGTTTAAATAAGTATTTAAAAAATTAAAAGTCCACTTAAAAATTAAACACCAGAGCTCTATCCAGGAAAGCTTGCTCAAATTCCAGCCACCAGGCCTACCACTTGACACCACCATCAACCATAATTTTCATAATCTATCTACTTATGTTGGGTATAATTCTAACTACACAGCAACAATGGGCAGTTATATATATAATAACAAGAACATGGCAAATAACCAACTAACGAAATAAAACACGAAGGCAATAACAAACTATAAAGACTGTAATTGACAAAGAAAGTAAAGAAAACTTATCTCTTATCGCTTTCCAAATTCTGATAAGAAGAAGAACACAACAGCTGAGTCGCCAAACCCTTCAAGAGGACTTGACTGTTCTTGAAGAGATTATTGCCCCCTACTTAAGCTGTGATGGAATGCAGCAATATCGCTTCCAGGATAAAACAACAACAGATCAATCTGGCCACAGAACCAACAATGATCAACGGCGACTCGCACCTCAGTTTGCCCAAAAAACTATACAACTCATATATGTTTACGAGGTAGGCACCGAGACTTGTGTCATTTTAATCTCAAGTATACCTCTCAATATATAGGCATCTCAAGTTGCTCTTCTTCTATTTTACTCGATGTGGTACACCAAGTAACAAAACAGAAAAAGTAAACAAAATGGGTTTTTCTTATTATTTATATTATATCCTGATTAATTAATATTAATATTACAAAATATATTCAGAGTATGATTAAAATAATCCTTACTCAATATTATATTTAATTAAATAATAATATAAATAATTAAACTTGTAATAGAAAAGAAAAATATAAGAGTTCCCACTAGCACTAGGCCACACAAGCATTCCACTTATGCTAGTAATTATAAACAACACTAACACAGATGCTATATAAACTCAATATCTTCTTTTACAATACCAATGTGGGACAAAATCCCATAACCCATTCAAACAAGCAACGTGTCTCAATATATTCATGGATTCCACTAAGAAAATATCTTAGATCCAAATATGAAAGTTTAAGTCCTCATATCAAGGAACACCTCCAAGTGTTAGTTTCCGGAAATCATATCAAGACATATAAAAAATATGCCTCAAACTATCCATTTTCTAACAACTTATAGATCTACGCATTATCTACATATTTTACGTGTTTTTCTTTAGTTGGGGATCATGAACAAGAACTGATCAAGAAGAGATGGAGAATTTGTATGAGATCTTTTCCTCATTTTTCAACTAATGTCATTCTACTTGTGGTTTCTTCTCCTCCCTACCCTCATTTTCACCTCGACAGGTAAACATATTTCTAGATTTTTTTTAATTATAATTTTCTTGTTAAAGTGTTTAAGTTATTTATATCATGCTTTCTTTGTCCATCCTTCTGACATGGGAGGTCTGGACATAAGGTTCAGTGAAAACAAAATGTGCGTGAGTACATGGATAAGTACTCTATAGATGCAGAGATAATTTGTTAGTTTTGTTGATCAGATTATCTCATTTGGCCTTCCGGTAATCTCTGTGAATATGTTAATGTAGTAACTTTGAAATTATTATTCAGTTATGATTATTCACTTATTATAAGTGTTACAAACAACAAAAGATTATGTAGAAGCTTTAACAGCTGCTTTCAAGATGCAATCCAGCAGCTGCTTGATTCTTCTACTTCTAGTTGCTGTAAATATTAACTTGTGAGAATACTTTTAGCTTCTTCTTGCAGATCATATGAACCCGCTTGATCACGAATGAGAATATTATGATTAAATGGGATGTAAATGACTGGACACCTGATGGATATGTGGTATGAAATAGTTAACAACTTACGGTAAATGTTTTATATAAGAGCATATTTAAGAACCTTAATACTACTTAATCTTGCACTATTTTAATCTAAGTAGCTGCGGATGTGCATTGGCCAGGCTGTTATTACAATAGTTCTGTTAGGTCACACAACACTATAGAAGGGGGTTGAATATAGTGTTTATACAATCAAATCGATTTAGAACACAAGTATGTAACAGTAATCAAGTTTATTCAATATAATAAAGCTCTGTTACAAAGTAGGTTAAACTACTCTCTCAGTGATGAACAATATCACTAAGAGCTGCTAGGTTACAATGAATAATGTTCTCGTGAATGATAACACATATAGTGTAAACCCTAAGATGTGTTTATATAGTACACAGTTACCAAGATATCTTCTAATTGATATTGAATATAATTATGTCCTCCTAAATATATCAATCAGATATTATCTTCTACAAGTCTTCTAGTCTTCCTAACTCTCCTGCATATCTTTCTTTTGTGAAAGTGGATAGCCAACAAAATTCCTTCATCAGCTTTTAGATCAAATTTTGAAAGCTGTTCAGGATGAGTCTTAAGAACAAAACACTTGCAATCCAAATACATGAAAGTATTTCAGATTTGGCTTCTTTTCTTCACCATCTCATATGGTGTTTTTCCATGTTTGTTTATGAGTGTAGCATTCTGTGTAAAACAAGCAGTCTGCACAGCTTCAGCCCAAAGTAGGTTGGTAGCTTTGCTTCATCAAGCATAGTTCGTGCAGCTTCATAAGAGTCATGTTCTTTCTTTCTACAACTTCATTCTGCTGTGGAGTTCCAGGTGCAGAAAATTCCTACTTTATTCCATGCTCTTGCAGAACTCTTCCATGATTGAATTCTTGAACTCAGTGCCATTATCACGTCTTATTATTTTAATAAAATCTTTGATTAACTTATCCAGCTGTCTGACATGATCAGTTAGAGTAGATGCAGTTTCATTCTTCTTGTGCAAGAAATACACCCAAGTGTATCTTGTAACTCATCCACTATAACCATAACATATTTCTTCTTTGCAATAGACATGACATTGACTGGACCAAATAGATCAACATGCAGTAAGTGATAAGGCTCAAGAATTGAGGATCAGTTTTGCTGTTGAATGAAGATTTTCTTTGTTTTGTTTGCCTTTGACATGAGTCACAAAGACATCAAGAGAAAATACTGATCAACATGCAGTAGGTGCTCCTCGTCAGACATGGTGGTGGTTGGATTGATTTGGGGATTAGGGTTTGTAGAATTAGTGAATTGAAACGATAAAACAAATAAACACCCACACACACCACACACATATATATATATATAGAGAGAGAGATAACCTGGAGACTAGCACAAGAAGAATGAGTGGCGGATTTCTTCATAGCTTGCCCATGAATTTCAAAACCTCTACAATCTATTAATGTAAAGCCCTAATTTACCATGAACTACAAACCCTAATTGAATTTGGGAATCAAAAGTCCCAATTGAAACCAATTGAAAAGAAAATTGAAGAATGACTGAAAATTAACAGAAGTATTCGCAAATTTAAGAGAAGAGAAGATTTGATTAGAAGGGAGACATATGTGAGAGATAGTCTGAGAGAGAGAAGAGGATGGGAGGGAGTACTGAAGTGTCTGAAAATATGGGCGGTCTTTTAGACCAAAATAGGGCGGTTGTTTAAAATAATTGGGCGTTTCTGAATTTCTTTATTATATTATTATTATTAGTATTATAAATAAAATTTTAGTTATTTTAGAAAAGAGGCAATAATTATATAATTTTTCACTTTAAAAATTCTTAGATTTACAGTTATATAGTTTTATATATATATTTAAATGATTATTCTTTTGAAATGATTATTTTGATTTTTAAATTTTTTTGAATAAAATATTCATGTTCATATATATCGTTATTTAAATTTTAATATCACCTTAATTTTTTTATAATGAATTAAAATTAATATTTAATCTCTTAAGGAAATATAGAGTATTTGTATTTTAATACTCTAAAGTAACACTTTGACAAATATCTTGGAAGCTTAACACTTTGCAGCTAATGCAACATCTTGTCTTTGGCTAGGTAACATAAAAAAACACAATGTTAAATTTGCTTATAACTACCCTATCTAAGGTAATATATTAGGTAACCTTCTTTAGGGAGGGGGTTGCGATAGGGTCATCTATGGTGTAGTTTCATGCAAGTCGTATTTAAAACCAAAACCAAAACCATTACACTAAGGTCGAAAGGCCATAACCATCCACCATGCTCATACAACACATAAAAGCATGTTAACACATAATCTGATCTTAACATATCATATTATCCATGATCTAATCATAAAAAGAAAATATGACAAAAAATCAGAAAAATCAGAATCAAATCAGAAAACAAGAATCACTATTTACGGGTATAAACGATGTCAAACGCCTTACATACGAGTCGTTGATAGTTTAGCTATCAGTTTTGTTCATACGCTCGTTACCTATGGAATAGGGTATTCGTTTGCGTAAATCGGACAACCAGGCCCAGATTTCAGCAAATCTGCAGCAGCCAATTCAGAATCCGTATCTAATATGATTCTCATAATTAGAACAAACATAAATCAATGTATATATCAGTATATACAGATTACATAATCATCTTAATGATTATACAACTCACATGAATATCATATTCAAAACCATACATATATAAGCATATTATATCAATATCAAATCATGGCGAATCACGTACATGCTCATATATCGAAAACAGTTAAACACATAAACGAATTAAAAACTTTTTCACAAGTAGCTCTGATACCATTGAAGGGTTTTTAGGCACATAAAATGCAGCAAAAACGTAAATTAAATCTTAAAAAAAAATGAAACCCTCCGTATGATCCATGCGAAAAATAATATTAATTCGTAGTTCAGTATGTTACCTTAAGAAACTTTACTTTAATGAAAAGATGGAGGTCTTAATGGTGATCCAAAAAACGATGAACGGAGATCCTTAGCAGCTGCTCCTCAAGTATGAAGCACTCCACCGGTATCCACCAAGAAAATGATGTAATGAAGAAGGAGGAGATGGAGAGAATTAGGGTTTGTAAATCTTTTTGGTTGAGGCAAAAATAGGGTCTATAATAATATATTTATAGGCAAAATTTTCAGCTGAAAATTTTGTCCATAAAATATTATTATTATGAACCCTTTATTATTCTCACTAATAATTAAAACACCTTTTAATTATTAATCCTTTTTCTAAATACTTAAAATAATTCTCTCACTTGATTTAATTTCCAAAAATTAATTTCTTAATTAATAATATTAAGACTTTTCTTAATTAATTTATAATCAATTAAATCTCATTAATCATTATTAAATTTGCCAATTAATTATTTATTTCATAAATAACTAATTATCAGCCATTATTAATTAATTTCTCCACCATTAAATCATTCTCTTTTATGGTGTGACCTGTAGGTTCAATATTAAGCCAGTAGTAGAAATAAATAATAATAAAAACTATTTTATCATTATTTATATAAATCTTCTAATTCATTAAATATGATCAATTAATTAATCATATTTATTCTACAAGTCGTGAGGGATACTTCTCAGCATATCGCAGCTATCTGGATAATACGAATTCACTGCTTAGAATACCAAGAACCTATTCAGTGAGTAGTTACCGTACAATTAATTCCTTCTACCCTGCAATGTCACGATTAAATACAAGGCATGGAACTTGTGCCAAGCCTATCTTATTTAATCACTTTGCTTTCCCATTCCTATGCTTAGTTCTATTTATGTAAATTAGAAACTCCTTTCTAATTTCATTCACTCTGGCCAGAGATTCCTGAACTAACATAAGTGGATCAGCATTTAACATTCTCTTCCTACACTGGAAGGGGTAGATCCTTTATTGATCATACACTATCTTCGTGTACAATTCCTATACCCAGTAGAGCCCTTATAATTGTCCCTTGAGACTAAGAACTAAACCAAAGCATAGTTCAGTGTACACAAGATGACTATGATGACCTCAAGTCTAAGGATACTTGTACAACTATCACTATGTGAACAACTGCTGACACGTGAGTGAACTCCATCAGTTGTTCAAACTGTGTGAGTCATGTTCAGTGAACTTATTCTATAATAAGCACCTACATACTAGCTATAGTGTCACCTACACATATGTCTATGAGAACAGACATCCTTCATAATGAAGCAAACATAGTATGTACCAGACCTTTGCGGATTATTAATTACCAGTTAGTAATCCTACGACCAGGAACTATTTAAGTTTAGAGTTATCATCTTTTAGGTCTCATTATTATGATCTCATCACAATCCATAAAAAGCTTTACTCTAAACTGTGGTATATCTTATTTAAACATTTAAAATAGATAGAGCCCGCAATAAAAAACAAAACAAGTCTTTTATTAATATCAATGAAATCAAAATAGATTACATAAAAGTTATTCCTAAATCCTCATACATGATTGAACTTTAGACATATCTCTTCCATGAAGTACCCGCACTTAAGTCCTGATATAAAATCCTGACGGCCTTAAGTTCTAATATAAGTTCTGACTTCAGTAAGTTTCTGATTTCCAGTAAGTCCTGATAAGTCTTGATATTAAGTTCTGAAACTAAACACACAGATTAGACATGACATCTCAAATATATCTAACATGTTCAACTTCCATAAATTTCATCATATTCAACTAACTACAACTTACAGTCCTTGCAGCTTTTACCAATTTTACAGAGTCAATCTGAATCCAAAGTGATTCTTGACAAAGTTTGATATCAGCTTCTCTTCTGCATTTCTCAGGACTTGAGCTAATGTAGCCTTGACTTGCTTCATTTCTTCATCTTGACTTCCAATCTGGTAGATTGCAGTCCTAAGTACTGAGATGTGATTTCTTTCCAATCCATCACCAAGTCTGATTACCCTTGGATGAGATTAGTCTTCATTATAGCACAGACATTTCTATTTCAGAATAACTTCTAGCTTAACAGAATTTTCTTCATTGGAATTTCACTTCCATCATCTTCAACTATATTTGGAATAAATTCTGCAAACCCTTGATCCAGAGATTCTAGCTTTATCCCTTATGGTCTTCATTATGAAATTTGACCATCTTCTGGTAATCTCAGACTTTATCTCCAAAAGATAATGAAAAGAATTGAAGTTCTTTCAGAGATTTGTTCAACACATCTGATTTTGACATTTGTATGTTCTTCCATCTTCAGAAATAGATACAAGCTTTTTTTGACATTAACTCTTATCATGAGCATCCAGTAACCACTTGAACAGATATAACCTTTTCAAGGTGTTTCTGTGTAACTTCCTCAAGAGGTTTGTCAGTTAATAAGAATGGATCTCTGGTAATTACTTCAACTCATGTTTTAATCTTGGCTTCTTCAGAACCTAATCCAGCTCTGTCGCTTGCTTCTCTGGCTTTCAATCCAACAGTCATGAAATTAGATAGCAGTTGACTTTTCTTAGGATCTGATGGATTAACATTTTTCCATAGGAGTTTTCCTCTTATCAGTAACTGTCATCTTGTTCAATCAACTTGAGCGCTGTCAAAGGTTGATGTCTTGAACTTGATCAGGATTTGCTGTTTCATTTATACCTTGTTGTTCTGAAATGTCCTCCACTCTGAACAACTTGAGCTATGTCCAGAGGTTGTCTTAGATTCTTCTGTTATCTTCTTTCTTTTCAGAGTTTCAACAGTTTCATCTTCTGCAGCTGTATCATCAAAAAACCTGAACCATTTTGCACACAAGTTTTATCAGGATTTAAGGAATCTTCATCTCCTGTTCTTTGTTGGTTCATCAATCTTCCTTTCCCTTTTGCCTTGGGATCAATTTCAACTTGTGATCTTGTCTTGGGCTTTGAAGCCTCAGAAGTTGACCTTTCCTTGATCACAATGCCTTTTTCCTTAGGCCTTGGAGGTTTCTTTACATTAGAAGCTTTAGATTTAAGATTTTTCTTCTCAGCTGTAAATCTAGCTTCTTCCCTCCTTTAGAGTCTCTAAATCCATTCCAGTATTATGCTTGAGAAATAATCTTCTAGCAATCTCTTCATCAAGTGTCTGAATCTTGGGATCCTTATAGTAGACAGTAGTCTCCCTTCCCTTAAGCTTCAGAGTATGTAAAAACTTCTGAGAGTCTTGACTTCCTCCTTGAATGAGAATAACAGAACTTAATATTAGACTTTGATTATCAGAACTTGCTATCAGAGTTTGAGCATTTACAGCTTCAGAACTCGAATTCTTCTGTGTAGAAGATTGCTAGAATCAGTAATTAGTTTTTGTGAAGAAACTTTGCTGCTTTGCCCTTGACCTTGACCTTTGCCCTTGCTAGGTTTTCCCTGGTCATCTCCTTATCATCCTTCTTCTTCAGTACTTGAATAGTTGAGCATTTGGACTTAACTACCTTCTCCCCCTTTTTGGCATCATCTGATAGGAGTAGAGAAAGAAGGAGTTCCACTGAAGATTGGATCTCAGTTAATTAAATTTGTTGAGTAGCTTGATTTTGCAAGACCTCATCCAGTTGGGCCTGTTGCTTTTCTTGAACTTTTTCAATAGCTTCCACTTTCTCATGAATTGGTCTGATAAACCTATTCTTGTCTAGCTTGAGCATCAGGTCCAGCTTATCAGCATTTCCTGAAGTTTTTCAAACCTTGGCATGAGTAATGGAGTGTTGATCTTGAAGACTTTTAGTACTGAGAGCTGTGACTTTAAGTTGAGCTTTGAAGTCAGAATTTGTCAACAACTCATCAGCTTTTGCAATATGATCTGTCAGAACTTTTGGGCTTGTAATGAAGTCAGACTCATTCCACTTCTTGGTCCACTCAACTCCTCTATGAGTTTCTTCCCAAGGAACAGGAGCTTCTTCTTCAACATATTTCAATAGTTCCTCCTTTCCAAAAATTGGAGCTGAAGTGTTTACTGGAGCTGACTCTCCAGAACTTGCTAGAAGCTCATCATCTTCTGACAACATAAGAGTGTGTGTGGCTGTAGGAGATTATGGTACAACTTCATCTGTTTCCACATCCAGAATTGGAGTAGTTGGTATTTCAGCATTTATAGAGAAACAGGTGGAGTTGTCACTTGTCCTTGGGTACTTCCAAAAATAAGACAGATGGAATGTTCAGCCTATGAATGTCAATTTCAGGACTTAATACTGAATCTTCAACTGTAACAGTTTCTTTGATTGGAGAGACAGGAGGTGTGATCACTGTATCTTGAACAGTGTCTTCAGCTTGAGGTGGAGGTGGCAAAGCTTCAATCACTATTGGTTCTGATGAGACCAGAGATTCCTGATCCCATTCCTCAGCTTCTTCATATTGAGCTTGTGTAATTTTCACACCTGCTCTCTTTTTCTTTGATCTTCTAGTTGGTGGAGGAGTTGTTTGAGCAAGCATTAGAACTTGAAGTTCTTTTCCTTTTAAAATACCAGAACCTTCAGCTTCAGTCTATTTCTGAGGAGTTACCTCTTTCTGAAAAATTTCCTTTTCAGCTTCTATTTCTACAGGTTCTGATGTGGTAACCTGTGCCTGTTCATCTTCATCTGATTCATCTCTCAGAATCAGCCTTCTCTTTCTTCTTGGTGAGATTGAGGAACATATTTTACTCTTAAAGGTTTGGGTCTAGATGTTGTAGCAGATTTTACAACTGGCACCTTTTGGGAAGTACCAGAGGTTGATTTGGTAGTAGGTCCTGATGGTTGTGGTTGAGAAGATTGTGCTGGTTGGAAATAGGTTCTGATGGTAGGCTGTGGTTGAGAGTTGGAAGGTTGTGTTGGTGAAGGTTGAGAGGGTGCAACTTCAGGAAATTTGGGTGTGTATGTGTTGGGGTCAGAGTTTACTAAGAACTATTTTACGGATTCAGGAATTTGAAGGGGTCTTAGTAAGTTTTTCTTATTATCAGTAGATAACAAGTCTGTGAAAGCCCTTTTAGCAAGTTTAAAAGGTTGAATTGACTCACTAAAGTTTTGGGACTTATCAGAACAACAAAAACTGTAAATGAGTTGACAAAATCTAGCAAAGTAAACAGTATTTGGGTCCTCCTTCATCCCTATCCCCAATAAAACCCAAAATAGTAGTAGCATAATCAAAGTGAGTTTGATTTAGAAGTGCATACCCTATTTGCTGACTTGGAATGGGAATGGCATCAAAGTTGGAGCATTTGTTGGAAAAAGCTCTATGTGATGCAGTCAAAGAAAAAACTCCACTCCCTTCTTATGTATGGCCTCTTCAGTTGTCCCAGCTTGGACAAACTTTTGTCATAGCCAGATTGGCCATCATACTTTGTAGAAGTGGCTCCTCAATCTGAGCATTGAAAGTGCAATTTTCTGGCAAGTGTAGAGCTTGTCGAATAGTTGACAAGTTAACTAGATGCTCATCTTCCCCTGTTGTGAAGATAATGCTTGGGGACCCAGCTTCACCACCATCATCATAAACACCAGTCCTCCAAAACTCCAGTATCTGTGTTCCTGAGAGTAATTGTGGTTGGGTCAAAGCATACCCAATCTCACTGTTAGCCAGAAAATCTTGAATAAATAAAGATCTGATGGAGCATCATCCTTGCTGAGAATAGCCATGTAGTTATTGGGGACAAACTTGGCTCCATTAAAGATGATGTCCTTGGGTACCATTTCTGTAAGAAATTAAGTGAAAAGTTGTGTGTACGAAGGTGTTTGATAAAATGCCTGTAAGAGAGTCCGTCAGAAAATAGAGAGAGAGAGAGAGAGAGAGAGAGAGAGAGTGAGTGAGAGAGAGTAAAAAAATAATAGATAAAGTAAGAGTAGGTAAAAGATTGTGAAATCTTTAACTCTATATATATACTCTTTCCACACAGTGGCTCTTTTTGGAAGTAAAATAGACATTTGACACCTGTCACGCAGTAAATAGTCAAAACAGTGGTTAGTGGGCACGGGAAATGTGCAGTAATTATTGCTCACATGCTATTTTTCAAAACAAACACGCAACCCATAACCAAATGATTATCACTATTTTATCTTACTTAATCCTTTTTCTGAGAAATATGACCGTTACAGTAAATACCACAAATAAGTTAAGCAATTAAAATGTGACACGTAAGCATCAGAGTTTCCATCAAGATTTGTATCAGAACTTGACTATTATCAGAATTTAATGGTCATCAGAACATGGCTTCTGTACTCAAAAAGTTAATGACTATTTCTATGATTCTTCACACAAATACAGACTGGTTTCTTCAGAGTTAATCATCAGAACTTTCATCAGAACTTATCCTCAAAATTTATGCAAGTGATACTTAACTGTTGTCAGAAACAACTTAATCACCACAGTAATTTTCATCATTCATATGGAGTGATAGTGTGTGCATGTGCAAATGATCAGATAAAGATTAAAGTCTGATAAACTTCAGTATATCTTAGAAATAAGGCATAACTAAGAAAAATGCTTAAAATCTGTCTTGAATTGTGAAGTCTACTATAGAATAAAGTTATGCAAGAATCCACCTCAACTGTTTGTGCTCATTTTATGCATCTTTTGAAATTTTTTAGACAGTGGCTTCTCAGTGTAAATGAGTTACAACTGCCATCAGAATTTATGATGTTATCAGAGTATTTCTCCAGTAATCAGAGAATGTGAAAAGTCACCAAGAAAAATCAATTTTCTTTCTAATACATATAACTTAATACCAGCAATGCACTTGGATCTTCCCTCTCACATAAATTACTCTAGATCTCAAAGGAGTACCTGATTTCAATATTTCTTTTCTTTTGTTTTCTTCAGATAAGTGAGGCTTATCAAGCATGTAGTTCATCCTTAAGATTTACTGACATCAGAATTTGACAAATAAGAAGCAATAATCGAGTTTGTGACTTAGTAATAAGATACAAGGAGTAAATTTGACTAAGATCAAATCAGAGTTTGCTTGTGTTATGGATTTCCACATAAATAACTCATTCAAACATGGGATACACAGTCTGTTAAAGACTACTAAGTCAACATCTAACAAATAATCCTCATTGGAGTGAATAGTCACAGAACATTCAAAACACTTTTAGAGTTTATAGAATCACATCAGTTAACAATCAGTATTTAATATGTTACAAATTAAGCACATATTATATGGAGATAAGACAATCTGTAAACACTGATCATAAAGTCTGATGCATGAGAATAAAAAATAAACAGATTTTGAGAAAGAACCTGAAACCATTCCAAGTTCATTTACCAGTCTTGTAAAAGTAGCTTTACATAGTGGTTTTGTGAAGATATCTGCAAGTTGTTGATCTGTTGGGATAAAATGTAATTCCACTATGCCTTTCATCACATGTTCCCTTATGAAATGGTACCTAATGCTGATGTGCTTTGTCATTGAGTGTTAAACTGGATTACCCGTCATAGCAATAGCACTTTGATTATCACAGTAAATGGGTATTTTAAAAAAATTCTAACCCATAGTCCAGTAATTGATTCTTCATCCAAAGAATCTGTGCACAACATCTTCCTGCAGCAATATATTCTGCTTCTGCAGTTGATGTGGAAATTGATTTCTATTTCTTGCTAAACCAAGAAACCATCTGCCTCCACGAAATTGGCAGCTTCCACTAGTGCCTTTCCTGTCTATTTTGCATCCTGCAAAATCTGCATCTGAGAAACCTATTAGCTTAAAATCTGATTCCCTAGGATATCACAATCCTAAATCAGCTGTACCCTTGAGGTACTTGAAAATTCTTTCACAGCTATTAGATGAGGTTCTCTTGGATCAGCCTGAAATCTTGCACAAAGACAGGTATCATACATGATATCAGGACTACTTGCAGTTAAATAGAGTAAAGAGCCAATCATACCTCTGTAGTTAGTAATATCTACTGATGCTCCAGTATCTTTATCTAACTTGGTGGCAGTGGCCATGGGAGTTGATGCAGTTGAACTTTCTTGCATTCCAAATTTCTTGAGTAAATTTCTGGTGTACTTGGATTGATTATAAAAGTGCCTTCTTCAGTTTGCTTGACTTGAAGTCCCAGAAAATAGCTAAGTTCTCCGATCATACTCATTTGATATCTTGACTGCATTAGCTTGGAAAATCTTTCAAAAAGCTTTTTATTTGTAGAGCCAAAGATGATATCATCAACATATATCTGTACCAAAAGTAAGTCCTTTCCATGGTTGAGGTAGAACAGAGTTTTATCAATTGTGCCTCTGGTAAATCCACTTTCCAGAAGGAATTGAGCCAAAGTCTCATACCGTGCTCTTGGAGCTTGCTTAAGACCATAAAGTGCTTTGTCAAGCCTGTAGACATGATTTGGAAATTTTGGATCTACAAAGCCTGGAGGTTGTTCAACATATACCTCTTCTTCCAATTCTCCATTGAGAAAAGCACTTTTCACATCCATTTGAAAGACTTTAAACTTCTTGTGAGCAGCATAAGCCAAAAAGATTCTTATGGCTTCCAATCTAGCAACTGGAGCAAATGTTTCATCATAGTCAATACCCTCCTGTTGAGAGTAACCTTTAGCAACCAGCCTTGCTTTGTTTCTTGTAATTATACCATCACTGTCAGTTTTATTTCTGAACACACCATTTTATGCCAACAATGGATCTGTTCTTTGGTCTTGGCACTAGGGTCCAGACTTTATTTCTTTCAAATTGATTTAATTCTTCCTGCATTACTTGCACCCAATCAGCATTTTGAAGAGCTTCTTCCACTTTCTTTGGTTCAGTCTGAGATAGAAGAGAATGATAGAGACATTCATTGTTGTTGCTATTCTAGTTCTGACACCTGCTTCAGGATCTCCAATTATTAAGTCAGGTGTTTGTGATTTTGTCCACTTCCTTGCAGATGGAAGTTGATCTCTAGAACTGGATCCTCCCCCATGATCCATGCTGTCTCCATCAGCATTTTCTGATGCTCCCCCTGAAGTTATGCTCTCTGAAATTTCAGAATTTGAGTTGGATCCTTTAGAAATTGAAGAATCAGAGTTTCCTGAATTATCAGAATTTGGCTCATCAGAACTTGTTGAATCAGAACTTGAAGAGCCAGTGACTAGTTCTGATGCTTCTTGAGAGTCTTGAGATGTGGTATGTTCATCAGCTTGCTCCCCCTGAACAGGTGCATTTCCTTTGGAGCAGTTACCACAGTTTCAATGATATCAGAATTTAACCCATCAGAACTTACAGGATCAGGACTTAGGTCATCAGAATTTACAGAATCAGAATTTACATCTTCATTTTCAAATCTCAGCTGATCATGATCATTGAAATCTTCAAGTCCAGTAGTCTTTTTATCATCAAAAGATACATTGATAGATTCCATGACAACCCTTGTTCTTAAATTATAAAATCTGAAGGCTTTTGTGGAAAGTGGATATCCAACAAAATTCCTTCATCAGCTTTTAGATCAAATTTTGAAAGCTGTTCAGGATGAGTCTTAAGAACAAAACACTTGCATCCAAATACATGAAAGTATTTCAGATTTGGCTTCTTTTTCTTCACCATCTCATATGGTGTTTTTCCATGTTTGTTTATGAGTGTAGCATTCTGTGTAAAACAAGCAGTCTGCACAGCTTCAGCCCAAAAGTAGGTTGGTAGCTTTGCTTCATCAAGCATAGTTCGTGCAGCTTCAATAAGAGTCCTGTTCTTTCTTTCTACAACTTCATTCTGCTGTGGAGTTCCAGGTGCAGAAAATTCCTACTTTATTCCATGCTCTTTGCAGAACTCTTCCATGATTGAATTCTTGAACTCAGTGCCATTATCACTTCTTATTATTTTAATAAAATCTTTGATTAACTTATCCAGCTGTCTGACATGATCAGTTAGAGTAGATGCAGTTTCATTCTTCTTGTGCAAGAAATACACCCAAGTGTATCTTGTGAACTCATCCACTATAACCATAACATATTTCTTCTTTGCAATAGACATGACATTGACTGGACCAAATAGATCAACATGCAGTAAGTGATAAGGCTCAAGAATTGAGGATTCAGTTTTGCTGTTGAATGAAGATTTTCTTTGTTTTGCCTTTTGACATGAGTCACAAAGACCATCAAGAGAAAATACTGATTTTGGAAGTCCTCTCACAAGATCTTTCTTTACTAGCTCATTCATGTTATTGAAATTTAAATGAGAGAGTCTTTTGTGCCAATTCCAGCTTTCTTCAATTGATGCTCTGCTTAACAGACAGATTGCAGAACCATCAGAGTTTGTTGAAAGTCTGGTTTCATATATGTTAACATGTCTTTAACCTTTTAGAACCACTTTGCCTGTAGAATTACTTACAACTTCACAGTGTTCTTCAAAGAAATCCACATGATAACCTATGTCACAGATTTGACTCACACTTAGCAGATTGTGTTTAAGTCCTGAGATAAGAGCTACTGATTCAATTATGACATTCCCAAGATTGATATTGCCATATCCCAGAGTCTTTCCCATGTTGCCATCTCCATAAGAAACTCCTCGGCCAGCTTTCTCCACAAATTCTGATAGTAGGGCTTTATTTCCAGTCATATGTCCTGAACATCCACTGTCCAGAACTAGGATGTTTTTCCTGTTGCCCTGCAATCACAAAGACCACTATTGGTTAGTTTTAAGGACCCAGACTTGCTTGGATCCTTTGGCCTTATTAAGTTTGTTAGCATTTGCAGCGGATTTAGTTTCAGAGTTTATGCTAACATGTTTTTTATCAGACTTTATATCAGACTTTGCATCAGACTTTACACTAGAAGGAATTACACTAACTTTCTTTAAAGAAGGTTTTATTTCATAATAATCATAGTACAAACTATGATATTCCTTACAAGTATAAATGGAATTTCATAAACTGCCCCAATGAAAACAAGGATTTTGTGGTTTAAACCTAACAGACTGACTCTTAACTCCTGATCTAGGAGGTAAAGAGTTTATATCTTTATTTTTCCTGCAAAAAGAAGCAAGATGGTTAGAGTTTCCACAATTATAGCATTTTTTCTAGGAGCATTAGAAATAGGCATATAATTATTGCTTTTATTCACACCTTCCTTTCCATTCCTATTTTTCCTAGCTTCATTTACTTTGTTCAGATTTTTAATCTCTTTTAGCTTATACTTAAGCTGCTTCTTTGTCATTAAGCCAATGTTTACTTCAGCTGGTTTATCCTGTTTTAATTTATCAGAAGTTGACTTTTCTTTGACTTCTATTTTAGAATCATTCAACTTTTCAGATTTTGACACATCAGTTTTTGTAACAAATTTAACAGGATTTACCTTTGGCTTTTCAGCTTTCTTGGTGAAGTATGGTTTAGATGACACAGTTTCCTTTTCTTCTTTATCATCTAGGTAACCTAGACCTTCTTTCCAATTTCCATTTTCTAAGATTTTCTGAGTTGTTCTTCCAGAGTTAGTCCAAGTTTTGATTATCTCCTTTTCCTTTTCTAGTTCATATTTAAGAGATTTATTCAATTTTAGCAGTTCATCTCTAACATACAAAGCCTCATCTTTTTCTTTCCGAGTTTGATGGAATATAACAAACTCTTTTTCTAAGTAGTCATTTTTGTTTTTAAGAGCAAGACTTTCAGATTTTAATCTTTCATTTCCTAAAGTCTGATCTCTAAAACTAATAAACAAGGTTTTCAGATATAATCTTAGCTCAAAAATATCATTAGTATGAAAAGCAAGAGTTGAATGAGGTACCTTCAATTCAGCAGTTTCAGAACTGCTATCAGCATTTGCCATCAAGGCATAGTTCACCTCTTCTTCAGAATCTAAAGTGTCTGCCCAGTTTATCTTCTTTGTGATAAGTGCCTGGCCTTTATCATTTTTTCCTTTCTTGTAGTCTGGAGAGATGTGGCCTCTTTCACCACAATTGTAGCATTTAACATTTGAGTTGTCTCCTCTATCAGACTTTCCTCCTTTTCCTTCAGACTTTCTGAACCCTTTCTTTTCAGAACTTCCACCTTTCCTTGAAAACTTCTTGCCCTTTCTGAATTTCTCGTAGGCTATCTTTGTGATACCCTTCACCATAAGAGCACACAGTTGCATCATCTATGCATCAACATCCACTTCAGATAAATTTTCATATTCTGAATCATCATCATCAGAATATGATGACTCTGAATCAGACTGTATGATGAGAGCCTTTCCTTTGCCCCTCTTTGAGACAACCACTTTAGGAGATTCCTCCTCAGCTTTAAGTGCAACTCTCTTTGACTTTCTTCCATGCCTTTTGCTCCTTTGATCCATCTCAAGTTCATGAGTCTTGAGCATACCATAAATTTCATCAAGAGTAGTTTCAGCAAGCTCATAGTTGTCTTATATGGTAGTAGACTTCAAATCCCAATTTTCAGGAAGAGCTAAAAGGAATTTTAGATTTGAATCTTCAAGATCATATTCCTTGTCCACCAGTGACAGATCATTCAAGAGTTTGAAAAACCTGTCATATAAGTCAGTTAAAGACTCATCAGCTTTTGAGTCAAAGTGCTCATACTCTTGTGTGAATATAGTCTTCCTGTTCGTTTTGATGGCTTCAGTTCCCTGGCATCTTGTCTCCAAAGCATCCCATATTTCCTTTACAGTCTTGCATCCAATTACCCTGTTTGACATGACATTGACAATTGCACTATGAAGCAGATGCCTTACCCTTGCATCCTTGGCAATAGATGAGATGTTTTCAGGTGTGTAATCACCTTTGTCCTTTGGTATCATCTTTGCTAGTTGATCAGCAACTGCAACATAGAGCTTGGTAGGCTTATATGGTCCATCATTAATTCTATCAAGGTATTCTGGATCTGTGGCTTCCAGAAACATAGCCATCTTTACCTTCCATATAGGATACTCAGATGCTCTCAGTATGGGAACCCTAATACTCTCATATGGACTGTGTGTTTGATTGTTTTGAGTATCTTGAGTTTTGGTGGGCTTAGGTGGAGTTTTTGTTTCATGAGACATGATTGTAAACTGGATCTCACTATTTGTATATCAACAGAGAGGCTCTGATACCACTTGTTAGGTCACACAACACTATAGAAGGGGGTTGAATATAGTATTTATATAATCAAATCGATTTAGAACACAAGTATGTAACAGTAATCATGTTTATTCAATATAATAAGCTCTGTTACAAAGTAGGTTAAACTACTCTCTCAGTGATGAACAATATCACTAAGAGTTGCTAGGTTACAATGAATAATATTCTCGTGAATGATAACACGTATAGTGTAAACCCAAAGCTGGGTTTATATAGTACACAGTTACAAGATATCTTCTAATTGATATTGAATATAATTATGTCTCCTAAAATATATCAATAAGATATTATCTTTTACAAGTTTTCTAGTCTTCTAACTCTCCATGCATATCTTCCTTTGTTTTAGTCATGATCCTCTCCTGTAAATCAGTCGCATTCCTTATCTGAAGTACCCGCACTTAAGTCCTGATATAAATCCTGACGGCCTTAAGTTCTGATATAAGTTCTGACTTCAGTAAGTTCTGATTTCCAGTAAGTCCTGATATTAAGTTCTGAAACTAAACACAAAAGATTAGACATGGCATCTCAAATATATCTAACATGTTCAACTTCCATAAATTTCGTCATATTCAAGAACCGGGATGGAAACTGGGATGCATGTGGGCGAGAAAAGAGGGATATTTAATGAAACTGAGATAATTATATACACTTAAAAGAGTATCAAAACAAATAAAGGGTGTAACACCCCCAAATCCGGGGTCGGGTATAATATCTCGTATTTTTTCAGAAATAATTATTTATAATTATTTGTGTATTTTAGGTGATTTTCTATATTAAAGGAATAAAATTGTAAATATTTTATTCATATTTGATGAGTTTGTGTCTTATACATGGACCAATTTGCTAATTGTTAGTTCAAGGCAGGTTTCTGGTGGGTTTGTAAAAATATTTACCTACTTTAATCATTTTCAAAATTTTATTATAAACCGATCGTTTTATCGATATAGGTAAAGTGAGTCATTTTACAAGTTGGGATGGAATGGATAATTTTATCCACATCTAAAATTTTATTTGGTATTTTATCCGGTTTCACCTCATAGCAAGTTTCATTGCGAAAATATTAAAAAAATAATATTATTTTCGACTATTTTATTACGTGTTTATTATTATAATAAAAAAATATGGTTATTTGAAAAAAATGAGTTACATAATTCTAGGATATGAAATTATATTTATAAAGTGATTCCGTGATTATGTGGGTTGCACGTGTTTCTGCATTGTTGACTTAAAATATTTGTTTTAAAACAAATTATTATGTGAAAATAGAGTTTTAATGCCTCTAAATATTTTTATAAAAATATTGGGTCATTTTAAAATTATGGGATTTGTTGTATAATCTCCAGAATATTTCTATGGACTTTTTAAAAATTGTAGTTGGATTTATTTGAAGGAATATGCAATTTAGAAAGATTTTTATACTTATCATTCCATTTACCGACCATTATTTTGTAAATTCAGTATAAAATAATTTGCACAGTCAAAATTTATTTTAACAATATAGGGAGATAGAAAATTTTAGTTTCTATATTTTAAAATATATTTTTTTCTCAAATCAGTACAGAGTAGTTTTATATTTTACAAGAGTGTTTTATAAGTGATTTTTTTTGCCCAAAAGAAATAATTGTTTTATTTCTGAAAGTTCAATTTCTCAACCTTATCCTTGCGTATACCAGGACACAGCCCCTCCGTGTGTCACTTTTCCCTCTCTCTCTCATTCTCTCTCTCTCTCTCCTCTCTCTCTCTCCTCTAACTTTTCTTTGAACATGAGAGAATCAATCTCAATTTTGATTATGATCCGATGTCCGATTTTAACCCATAAATATTCAAATCGAAGCTTGAAACGAGCTCTGTTAGATTCGAGAATCCGTTTTTGGATTGGGTAAAATTTTGAATAATTTATTATTCTTAAATTTGGCAAATTTGGGGCTTTTATGTTCTTTGATTTTCAGATGATTTTGATTCTTGGATTAGCTTCCTGAGATCATGTAGAGTCTGTTCATGTGTAAAACTATTATGTTTCATGTCAGAATTGATTACTCGAGTTATTTGATAAAATTAAATTTTCTTTTTCAACTTTTGAGTTTGTTATGAATTATTTGTTAGTTTGGTTGATCGTAATAGATTGTAGAGGACTCAAGCTTCGATTTGGTATATGATTTGCATAGGTTTGATCATATTTTCAATGAAAATGATTTTGACCCTAATCTTTGAATTCAATTTCTATTTTCGTTATTGAGTAATTAATTGTATAGATACTGATAACAGATTGTACTCGTTATAAGCCTTATTTTGATATGTGAATCGTTAATTTTGGTTGAGAAATAAATAAAAATAACTTTTTGGACGGATTATCTTGGATGGTGGTCGGTTTTTGATCAGAAATTGAATTCTCAGATTGTTTATGATGAACGGAGCTTGCTTGGAGACTGGGTAAGAATATTGGAATGAATTAGCATAAAAAAATGAGTTCATTTTGCATTATTTTGGTCGTTTTTCTCCTGCCGGAATTTGACCGGAGAAACAGAGGTCACCGGCTGGTTTCTGGATTTTCCAGATTCCGGCGGTGTTCTTCGAGTTTCCCGGCCACGTTCTTAACTCCAGCCGCCCGTTTCCCCACCTGTTGATCCGAGGAAGAAGAAGGCCCTTCCCGATAAACTTTTTGTGCAGAAATTATTTCAAAAATAATCCAAAAATTCTATTTTAAATTCTAAAAATAGATTTTAGTTTAAAATTTAATTGAGTTCATTATTTTAAATAATTAAATGAATCAATTTAAATTCAGAAAAGTTATATTTTTTTATTATTTTCAAAAATCAAAATTTGATTTAATTATTTATGATTTATTTTGTTCAAATAATTATGATTTAATTAATTAATTAATTTATTTAATCAATTAATTTTATTTATAAATAATTGAATGAAGTGTAATTATTTATAGTTGAGTCAAATAATATTCTAAAATTATTTTGAGTTTTTAAAATTATATAAAGGTATTGAATATTTAATTAATATTATTATTAATTGATTTATTATTATTTTATTCATAATAAATTGTCCGTTTGTCCGTTTAATACGAAACGAACGCGTATAGACTCATAAAAATATTCCGTTTTATTAAAAATACTTTCGAGACCCAAATTCTTGTGTTTCAAAAGGTCGCTTGTTTTACGAGTTATTCTGAGTCGATTATTGATCGTTGAATCATATTTTTGACCCGGTTTCAGTTTTAAACATACCGAGTCGAATGTTTTGACGAACTGAGGCATGTGTGATATGTATTATATGATACGTGAGTTATGTGCTAATGTGCTATGTGAATTACGTGCGTTCGTGGGTCAAGAGTCTTGTGTTTGACTGTTTCCTTTATGTGTGGGCTATCGTATGGGTAGACGATAGGGTTTTGACGCGTAGTTCATCGAGTAATTATCGTTTAGACGATTAAAGTTGTATCTTTTAATTATAGATGTGGATCATTCGAGTTGATCAAGGACAAGACGTTAGGCAAATACTGAAATGGAATGGTATTGCATATCAGGCTTGTAACAACTGCATGAGCAGCAGATAAGAGATTTAGCGAAGTAAAAGACGGTGATGCCTTGAGATGCCAGACTGAGATAATTGCGTTTCCACAAGTGTGATTAACTGCTAAAAAGCCAAAGGCAAGTATTCCTATCATCACTTATTGTTCAAGTGATATTTATTTTGAATCTTATTACGCAAGTATTTTTCTCTATTCACATTTCAGAATAGATAAATGCTTTACATATCCCTGAATTAAATGTTTATCATGCAAATACTCTTCTGCTATTCTATGTTCAGAATAGTTTAATATTTTTACTTATCAAATCAATGGATTTATAAATGTTTTGGATTTTGAGGAAAATGATTTGGTTTTGCGAGTATTCCTACCCAAGTGAATGGGGGAATAAAAGTTTATAAGGGTGTCCAGTATTATGACACCTTTTAATAAAAATGTTTTTAAGAGTGGATGGTTTCGTAAGAGGTCGTGGCGGCGGTCTAGCGTGAGCTATGTGTTATACGGGATATAACACCTTGCTAGGCCGATATGTGCCTTGGGTACCCCTTTGTTTAGTTGGATATGCTTCGGCATACCGGTGTTGCTCCACGGCTGATCACCGGCAGCAACACACCGTCGTTTAAGGATTCCAGTCTAAATTATTATAATGCTTTTGATAATCTTATAAGGAATGGTTTATCAAGTGTTTTAGTTTTGTATAAAAGGTGAAATGTGGTTTTGTAATATCCGGGATATATCGTGTAATTATTTTTTTTGCTAATAAATAATTGATATATGTGTTAAGTATCTATTCTGTGAATTAATTGTTAAGTGTTAAATGTGTTTGGATGTTTAAAAATATTATTAATTGAGTATTTTAATTTTTATATGTCCAAAATAAAATATAGATAATTGTCATATCTTCCTAATTATTTTTATGTTGATTTATGAATTTATAAGGATCATATGAAATTTATAAAATCTTTTCCCGAGTATTTAAAATCTATTTTATAAAAGCGGGAACCAACCGACATCATCCGTTGTTACATTTTTGGAACCCGAAACTCTTCCGAGAACTCCTTCCTAAACTAATTGTAATATTCCGAGCATATTCCATGTTTTGACTTTTTCGATCCGGCGTACGGTTTGTCCTGCGCGGGTCCCGGCGCAACATTTTCGATACAATATTCGTTTCGGTAAATCAATAAAACTCGTATTATCGATAAACGGGAGCTTTTTATTAAACTATCCCAATTATCACCTCGTAGTACGTGTAACCAGGTGCTGAGACCAAGACCGCAGTACAAATTGTACTAGTTTGGATAACTGTCCCGAAAACTGATACTGTTTGGATCAGTTTTTACAAATAAACGTACCGTTTTATATTCGGAATGATCCAACGGGATACTAATTTTCCGTAATTAAATATAGCCTTTACCGTATTTTATTTCGTATCAAAAATCATTTGCAGTCAGTAATTATATAAATTTTCAGAGAAAATTCATATATTCATAAACCTTTCTGAGAATCAAACCAACAATCGGAGGTGTTACCGGAGTCCGTTTGGAAAGCTCTAGTACTCAATCCAAAGGTCTTAAGGTGTTCTATCAGATTCTGTTTTCCAAATCACTGCAGAAATCAAGGTTTATTTTCTGAAAACTTATTTATTTTCAAATTAATTTTATTAAAAATATGAAATTTTGTTCGGATGATTGTTTGTATGATTTGATGCTTGCATGTTGTAGAGCTTGTTTTCCTGATGATTTTCATATGTCATACGTCTGATTTGGAGTTCAATAACATGCTCAAAAGTGGGTTTAATTCTCGAATTTTAAAATTAGGGTTTATAACCCGTATGAATGTTTTCAATTGAAATTTGGGGCGTTTTGATTTAGGGGTTATTAGCTGTTGATTTATAGTGGATTATGTTCCTTATGAAATTTGCAATCGATTGGTATATAGCTCGTTAACAGAGGATGTCTGAATCGAAGGGAGTTGTGTTTTGAAAATTTCCGAAGTTCGCCGGAAACCGGCGATGTTCTTGGCTAATTTCCGGCCAAGTCTGGGGTTATTTGAATGATTTGATTGCATGAATAAGTTCCTGGTTGTCTGTAGATGTGATCTGGAGCTTGTGGTGAGGTGAGGGTGCCGGAATCGTGTTCTCCGGCCACCCCTGTATTTTCCGGCGACGGGGGTTGTAAAATTGCAGTTTGGTACCTTATCTTTTGGGGAAGAAACAGTTAGGTCCCTGAGGTTTCCAGAACTTGTAAATTTTGGATTCCTGTTTTTAAAAATATTTAAAAATCATATTTCCTATTTATTTTAATTATAAAAAATAGATTTTAATTTTTGAAAATTCCAAAAAATTTTATTTTAATTCCGAAAATTATTTTTAATTAAAAAATAAATCTGAATTAAATAGTTAATTAATTTCAGTTAATTTTTAATTGATTAATTGGTCAATTAATTCAAAAATTGATTGATTAATTGATTTAATTAATTATTAATTGATTTTAGTTATTTATTTAATTAGATTTAATTGTTTAAAAATGATTTAAAAATCCCGAAAAATAGTTTCGAGCTTTAAAATATTATTTTAAATTGTTTTCAAGGCTCGATAATTATTATGAAATTGTTTTGAAGCCAGAATTGGCCAACCGAACCCTATTTACTACTTCGAAATTGATCCAACGACCCATTTTAATTCCGAAAAGTGTTTTAAAAATTATTTTAAATACCAGAAAGCTTGTTTATGAGCCGAGACTTATTTATAAATAATATATTATTGATAATGTGACGTGCTATGTGTTATATGTGACTTGTTGGTTGACTGTCGGTCTGTATATTCGATGTTTACTTGTTTATTGCGTAACTTTCAATCCGTTAATCGGATTTGGGTGAAACGAAGGGTAGATAGAAGTATGTGTCGAATAGAATCGTATGAGTTAAATATTGATAGATGCTTATGATATGTGAGCAGAAGAGGCAAGGCGTAGGAAAGGCAAACAGATAGTCAAGGAGTAAGGCAGTGGTGATTGAGAGCAAGTGCAGTGTAGTAAGCTAGTACCAGGCAAGTGTTTAGAACTTTCTCGAGATATTGTAGTGATTGATATTCCTGTTTTATATTGCAAGTGCTTTGAAGCACTGAACCCTACACCTTGATTCCAGTTATTGATCTTGAGCCGTAAACCTGATTCTTTCTAGACCATTGATTGTTGTATACCCAAATACGAACCTCAAATATACGATACTACTCCACAAATACATATAAACTAAATATTAAACACTGAATCAGATTGCTTACATATTCAAACCATTGTATCTTATGCTTTAAAAGACCAATTCCTTGGAACCCTGAAATGTTAATTCCTTTGTTATCCAACTCTTTCGTTACCTAACAGCCAAGCTTTGGAAATGCCATATGGATCTTTATACAGATTGAAACCATTTTCATTATTGAACGTCCAATGTTGTTAATGATCCTGTTTATTTTTTTTTATGTTTATTCTATTATTATGGTAGAATTGGATTGTTTTTATAAAATTGTGGACCAGATTCGTGGTCAGACCATATAATGGTCAAGTTAGGCCAATGTGTATCTTGGAACCAGTAGTTAGAGCAGTTCTGTGTGCTTTGCTCGGGGTAGTGCGTGACTGATTAGCAGCCTAACCATGGTTTTTAAAATGAAAATATAATATCCAATTCTAAATCATAATCCATTGTTCACTTGATATCATAACCATATTTCCCTGATGATCATTATTCTCAGTTTTGTCATTGTGACTTGCTGAGCTAGTTAGCTCATTTGTGCGATGTTGTTTATGTTCTTTTACAGTTAAGAAGGAACCGGTTGGTATCGAGGATCCCCAGTTCAGCGCGAGAGCTAGGGGTTCAGGTTAATCGAGTTGAGCTAGTAGGCTTCTTTTGGAATAATTTAAGTTTGTAAAAAGTTTGTAATAATGTTTAATACTCAGTTCTGAGTTGGATAGTTGGAAAAACCAAGTTGTCCAAGACGTTCAATCAAATTGATCATCTTAAGTACATGGTCATTCATGGATGATCCCTCAGACATCCTACAACCGAACAGTTCATTCGATATCTCATATCGAGCTGTCCTCCCTGCCACATCATACAACTTTTATAGATGCATAAGGATAGTGTGAGCATCCATATGCTCATGCTGCTTCTGTAGCTCAATGTTCATGGAAGCTAGCATGATGCATTGAGCAACATTTGCATCATCTATCCACTTACGATACACAACATGTTCATTATTATATGCATCGTTAGCAGGTTCAGTTTGCTTAGGTGAGTTAAGCACATATTCCATCTTCTCCACCCTAAGAACAATTCTCAAGTTTCGAAGCCAGTCAGCAAAATTAGGACCAGTCAACTTGTGAGCATCTAGTATACTCCGGAGTGATAGTGCAAAAGACATAATGTATATAGTAAATCTGTAAATGATGAACACATAACAACACTTAGCAAATATTCAATTTCATTTCAAAACACTATATGAATTGGGTCTTTATTCATAAGTGGCTCCCACTATTTTATCTAATTTATACAACCCCTAAGTGAAAATTAAGCATTCATAATGCTAGTGGGAATATGGATCCTACATTCCATCACACAACCTCGGCTGTAGCACGAAACGTCATGTGATGTTCAATAGGAAGACAACTCTTGTCAATTACATCTTATGTTATTCCCTAATATAATTTTAGCCTCTTGAATAATTGAGTCACGGCTGTAGCACGACAAACTCAATATTCTAAGTCAAGTCTAACCCAACATTTCGTACAATTGAATCAGTCTCCAACGGCCCACGACTGTAGCACGTAACGACCTTTAGATTCTAATTCAATGTACACATCTCTATGTAATAGACAAGTATTTCTTATTTCGAAATCAAAGCCCTCGGCTGTAGCACGAAACGACAATGATTTAAAAATAAGAACCACTTTCTATCATGTTGGAAGGCTATGACCGACACAAGCCCGTTATGTCATTGGCCAATTACTACTTGATATTATTTAATTTTAGAGGGATTATATTATGTTACAATCATAATCATATTATAAAGAGATTCTTCTTTTAAATTAAATATTTCAAATCAATAATCGATAATCAGATGATTCTCAGATCGGGTGGAGCATTGTTAAGAGGCGTCACTTAATAACCCTTTCTTACATATAGAAATCTGTTGTTGACAAAATAATCCTTTCTCTCAAAATTTAAAATTCATATTTAATTACGTGTTTCATAAACACAAGAATCTCATGATTTTATTCATAATATTATTGTCAAGGCAAGAAACGATTCCTATTCTAGATTTTCTAGAGCACGCCTTATATTGATTTAAGTACACCTAAATCTATCATCGCATGGTAAACATAGGAATTTATCTCATATATAAAAATAACTAAACAAGTAAGATGCAAGTAATATCATGTCACACATTGATATAATGATGTATGGATTTATTATAGCATTTAAAAGCAATTAAAACAATTAAAACATGTTTTAAAACACTTTCGGGAATATAAAAAGTTCAAAACTTTTATACAAAAAATATTTTACCACTCCATTAGATCCGTCTCAGAAAAACGAATCCAACGATATATTGCACGACCAAAACGGAGTTACGAAACTCCCAAAAATCAAATTTTAAAAAGACAGATGGCCTGTAACGCATTCCGGTAATGCGTTACACCCCTTTTAAGGCATTAAAGGGTGTAACGCATTCCGTGAATGCGCAACAGGGTGTAACGCATTCACGGAATGCGCGACACCCCCGCGCGTGCGCTATACGCGCCTGGCGCCCGCCAACCGTTGAAGTAAACCTTTTTTTTCTGTTTCCTTACTACGTGCCATTAGCTTTCTGCTGTTACAAAAAAAAAAGTAACCCCCCTTTCCTTTACTCCCTTATTAATAACTCTTTATTAATATTTTTATTATTTAAATTTTATTATTAATAAATTAATTAACATTTAATTAATAAATTAATAAAAATCAAAATAATATGATTTCTTAAATCAGGAAATAGCAGAAAATTACCAGATCAGCCATGGGTCCTAGTGCAAATTTTAATCATATTTATTGACATGCATAATTATTCCATGAGTTTTAATTAAAACAATTTTTAAAAATTCATAACAAATAATCTACACATCACAAGATTATGAAAAAAATACCTAGACAATCTACAACACTTGTAGAACCCAGATCAGTAGTCAAAATCTCATGCAAAAATTATTTCGAATTAATTCATAATTAAATCCAAATAAACTTGCAAAAATCATAATAAATCCATACATGCATAAAAAAATCTGAATTTTTTTATATGAATCTCTATATGCAGAACCTAGCTCTGATGCCAATGAAGGAATTTACGGATGAGCGGAAGCGTGAAATAACATTTATTCCGTAAAAACCATATACCACACATATAGAAAAATGTTTAAAAGGAAAAACTGAGGAATCGTAACCATACCTTGTGAATCGAAGCTTTATAAAATGGAGTGCTAGCAGTTGCTCCTCTGTGTGTGAAGCACTCTACCGGTATCCACCAAGAACGATCCTCTTCGATGAACCTTTTTAAAAAACCGAGCTTTTATAAAAATGGAGTTTTTGGGAGAGAGAGAGAAAGAGAGGAAGAAGATGGAGGCTAGGGTTTTCACAAAACCAAAATTATGTTAATAGAATGAGCCATCTCATTCTATTTATAGGGCTCTCCTAGGGTTATAAAATATATCTTTATATATATGTATTAACCCCCACATTTTATCTTTATAAAATGCTTTAATAATAATTAAAACTATTTTAATCATTATTTCATTTTCTAAACTATTTAGAAAATAATTCTCTCTCTCATTATTCATCAAAGAAAATATTCTTTTATGGTGTGACCCTGTAGGTTCAATATTATGTCGGTAGTAGAAATAAATAATAATAAACTTTTATTAATTATTTATATGAATACTAAAATTCACTAAATATAATTAACTGATTAATTATATTTATTCTACATCGTGAGTGATGCTTCTCAACATATCGCGATTATCCGGATAATATGAATTCACTGCTTAGAATACCAAGAACCTGTCAGTGACTAGTTACCGTACAATGAATTCCTTCTACCCTTATAATATCCTGATTAAATACAAGGTATGGATCTTGTGTCAAGCCTATCAAATTTAATCATATGATTTCTTATTCATAATGCAAAGTTCATATTAATGCAAATCAGAAACTCCTTTCTAATTTCATACACTCTGGCCAGAGATTCCAGAACTCGCATACTAAGAATAAAATAGGATATTCTCTTCCTATACTGGAAGGGGTAGATCCTCTATTGATGTTAACTATCTCTATACACAAATCCCTATTCCCAGAATAGACCTAATGGATGTCCTTGAGACAAAGGACTAAACTAAAACACAGTTCATTATATACAAGATAACTTTAACGATCTCAAATCTAAGGACATTTGTACAACTATCACTTAGTGAACCACTATTGACACGTGAGTAATCTCCATTAGTTTGTTCAACTTATCGAGTCATGTTCAGTGAACTTATTCCCTAATAAGCACCTACATACTAGCTATAGTGTCACCACACAAATGCCTATGAGAACAGACATCCTCCTGAAGGGAGCAAGCATAGTATGTACCAATATTTGCGGATCCACTAACATCCGATTAGTTATCCTATGATCAGGAACTGTTTAAGTCTAGAGTTATCATCTTCTAGATCTCACTATTATAATCTCATTATAATTCTAGAAGCTTTACTCTAAACTATGGAACATCTTATTTAAAACACTTTAAATAGATAAAGCCCATAATAAAAACATAACAAGTCATTTATTAATTTCAATGAAATCAAATAGGAATACAAGAAAGTTCTTCCTAACTCATCATACATGATTGGATTTAGGACAAACACTTTCAATTATAATATAGTGGATTTGTCGCAATGGATACAATCAGTGGTGAGGGAAGGATAGACTGCTGAGGTGTTTGATTTGGAGCTGTTAAGTTACAAATGAGTCGAGGAAGAGATGGTAGGATTATTATAGATTGCATTGACTTGTACTTCAAAGTTTCCTGATCAACTCCCCACAATGAGTCCCGAGCTAAAAATGATAGAGGAGATTCGAGGTATTCATTTCTCTTTATCTCACAACTCAATTTCTGATTCCCCTATTGTTGGTCTCTAATGCTAGTTTTCTTTTATTTTGGTTTCCTCTGCCAGATTCATAGATATAACATGTTCATATTATTTACACCACTTTTTTAATTAAATTTAGTTGTTTATTTTTTTTAAAAAATAGTAAGATTGATCAAATAGTTTTAGCTGATGCAAGAATCCCATCTTTTCCATAATGTTTATCTCCATCGTTGTAACGGTGAACATAGCATGGTATTCTTCATTTATACATAAACTATGTATATAAACGCACTCCTCCACATTTTCAGTTTAAATAAGTATTTAAAAAATTAAAAGTCCACTTAAAAATTAAACACCAGAGCTCTATCCAGGAAAGCTTGCTCAAATTCCAGCCACCAGGCCTACCACTTGACACCACCATCAACCATAATTTTCATAATCTATCTACTTATGTTGGGTATAATTCTAACTACACAGCAACAATGGGCAGTTATATATATAATAACAAGAACATGGCAAATAACCAACTAACGAAATAAAACACGAAGGCAATAACAAACTATAAAGACTGTAATTGACAAAGAAAGTAAAGAAAACTTATCTCTTATCGCTTTCCAAATTCTGATAAGAAGAAGAACACAACAGCTGAGTCGCCAAACCCTTCAAGAGGACTTGACTGTTCTTGAAGAGATTATTGCCCCCTACTTAAGCTGTGATGGAATGCAGCAATATCGCTTCCAGGATAAAACAACAACAGATCAATCTGGCCACAGAACCAACAATGATCAACGGCGACTCGCACCTCAGTTTGCCCAAAAAAACTATACAACTCATATATGTTTACGAGGTAGGCACCGAGACTTGTGTCATTTTAATCTCAAGTATACCTCTCAATATATAGGCATCTCAAGTTGCTCTTCTTCTATTTTACTCGATGTGGTACACCAAGTAACAAAACAGAAAAAGTAAACAAAATGGGTTTTTCTTATTATTTATATTATATCCTGATTAATTAATATTAATATTACAAAATATATTCAGAGTATGATTAAAATAATCCTTACTCAATATATTTTATATTAATAATTAAATAATCAATATAAATAATTAAACTTGTAATAGAAAAGAAAAATATAAGAGTTCCCACTAGCACTAGGCCACACAAGCATTCCACTTATGCTAGTAATTATAAACAACACTAACACAAGATGCTATATAAACTCAATATCTTTCTTTTACAATACCAATGTGGGACAAAATCCCCATAACCCATTTCAAACAAGCAACGTTGTCTCAATATATTCATGGATTCCACTAAGAAAATATCTTAGATCCAAATATGAAAGTTTAAGTCCTCATATCAAGGAACAACCTCCAAGTGTTAGTTTCCGGAAATCATATCAAGAACATATAAAAAATATGCCTCAAACTATCCATTTTCTAACAACTTATAGATCTACGCATTTATCTACATATTTTACGTGTTTTTCTTTAGTTGGGGATCATGAACAAGAACTGATCAAGAAGAGAATGGAAATTTGTATGAGATCTTTTCCTCATTTTTCAACTAATGTCATTCTACTTGTGTTTCTCCTCCCTACCCTCATTTTCACCTCGACAGGTAAACATATTTCTAGATTTTTTTTAATTATAATTTTCTTGTTAAAGTGTTTAAGTTATTTAGTATCATGCTTTCTTTGTCCATCCTTCTGACATGGGAGGTCTGGACATAAGGTTCAGTGAAAACAAAATGTGCGTGAGTACATGGATAAGTACTCTATAGATGCAGAGATAATTTGTTAGTTTTGTTGATCAAATTAATCTCATTTGGCCTTCCGGGTAATCTCTGTGAATATGTTAATGTAGTAACTTTTGAAATTTATTATTTCAGTTATGATTATTCACTTATTATAAGTGTTACAAACAACAAAAGATTATGTAGAAGCTTTAACAGCTGCTTTCAAGATGCAATCCAGCAGCTGCTTGATTCTTCTACTTCTAGTTGCTGTAAATATTAACTTGTGAGAATACTTTTATCTTCTTCTTGCAGATGCATATGACCCGCTTGATCCGAATGAGAATATTATGATTAAATGGGATGTAATGAACTGGACACCTGATGGATATGTGGTATGAAATAGTTAACAACTTACGGTAAATGTTTTATATAAGAGCATATTTTAAGAACCTTAATACTACTTAATCTTGCACTATTTTAATCTAATTAGCTGCGTATGTGCATTGGCCAGGCTGTTATTACAATATTCTGTTAGGTCACACAACACTATAGAAGGGGGTTGAATATAGTGTTTATACAATCAAATCGATTTAGAACACAAGTATGTAACAGTAATCAAGTTTATTCAATATAATAAACTCTGTTACAAAGTAGGTTAAACTACTCTCTCAGTGATGAACAATATCACTAAGAGCTGCTAGGTTACAATGAATAATGTTCTCGTGAATGATAACACATATAGTGTAAACCCTAAGATGTGTTTATATAGTACACAGTTACAAGATATCTTCTAATTGATATTGAATATAATTATGTCTCCTAAATATATCAATCAGATATTATCTTCTACAAGTCTTCTAGTCTTCTAACTCTCCATGCATATCTTTCTTTTGTGGAAAGTGGATATCCAACAAAAATTCCTTCATCAGCTTTTAGATCAAATTTTGAAAGCTGTTCAGGATGAGTCTTAAGAACAAAACACTTGCATCCAAATACATGAAAATATTTCAGATTTGGCTTCTTTTTCTTCACCATCTCATATGGTGTTTTTCCATGTTTGTTTATGAGTGTAGCATTCTGTGTAAAACAAGCAGTCTGCACAGCTTCAGCCCAAAAGCAGGTTGGTAGCTTTGCTTCATCAAGCATAGTTCGTGCAGCTTCAATAAGAGTCATGTTCTTTCTTTCTACAACTTCATTCTGCTGTGGAGTTCCAGGTGCAGAAAATTCCTACTTTATTCCATGCTCTTTGCAGAACTCTTCCATGATTGAATTCTTGAACTCAGTACCATTATCACTTCTTATTATTTTAATAAAATCTTTGATTAACTTATCCAGCTGTCTGACATGATCAGTTAGAGTAGATGCAGTTTCATTCTTCTTGTGCAAGAAATACACCCAAGTGTATCTTGTGAACTCATCCACTATAACCATAACATATTTCTTCTTTGCAATAGACATGACATTGACTGGACCAAATAGATCAACATGCAGTAAGTGATAAGGCTCAAGAATTGAGGATTCAGTTTTGCTGTTGAATGAAGATTTTCTTTGTTTTGCCTTTTGACATGAGTCACAAAGACCATCAAGAGAAAATACTGATCAACATGCAGTAGGTGCTCCTCGTCAGACATGGTGGTGGTTGGATTGATTTGGGGATTAGGGTTTGTAGAATTAGTGAATTGAAACGATAAAACAAATAAACACCCACACACACACACACACATATATATATATATAGAGAGAGAGATAACCTGGAGACTAGCACAAGAAGAATGAGTGGCGGATTTCTTCATAGCTTGCCCATGAATTTCAAAACCTCTACAATCTATTAATGTAAAGCCCTAATTTACCATGAACTACAAACCCTAATTGAATTTGGGAATCAAAAGTCCCAATTGAAACCAATTGAAAAGAAAAATTGAAGAATGACTGAAAATTAACAGAAGTATTCGCAAATTTAAGAGAAGAGAAGATTTGATTAGAAGGGAGACATATGTGAGAGATAGTCTGAGAGAGAGAAGAGGATGGGAGGGAGTACTGAAGTGTCTGAAAATATGGGCGGTCTTTTAGACCAAAATAGGGCGGTTGTTTAAAATAATTGGGCGGTTCTGAAATTTTCTTTATTATATTATTATTATTAGTATTATAAATAAAATTTTAAGTTATTTTAGAAAAGAGCAATAATTATATATTTTTCACTTTTAAAAATTCTTAGATTTACAGTTTATATAGTTTTATATATATATTTAAATGATTATTACTTTTGAAATGATTATTTTGATTTTTAAATTTTTTTTGAATAAAATATTCATGTATCATATATATCGTTATTTAAATTTTAATATCACCTTAATTTTTTTATAATGAATTAAAATTAATATTTAATCTCTTAAGGAAATATAGAGTATTTGTATTTTAATACTCTAAAGTAACACTTTGACAAATATCTTGGAAGCTGTAACACTTTGCAGCTAATGCAACATCTTGTCTTTGGCTAAGGTAACATAAAAAACACAATGTTAAATTTGCTTATAACTACCCTATCTAAGGTAATATATTAGGTAACATTCTTTAGGGAGGGGGTTGCGATAGGTCATCTATGGTGTAGTTCATGCAAGTCGTATTTAAAACCAAAACCAAAACCATTACACTAAGGTCGAAAGGCCATAACCATCCACCATGCTCATACAACACATAAAAGCATGTTAAACACATAATCTGATCTTAACATATCATATTATCCATGATCTAATCATAAAAAGAAAATATGACAAAAATCAGAAAAATCAGAATCAAATCAGAAAAACAAGAATCACTATTTACGGGTAGTAAACGATGTCAAACGCCTTACATACGAGTCGTTGATAGTTTTAGCTATCAGTTTTGTTCATACGCTCGTTTACCTATGGAATAGGGTATTCGTTTGCGTAAATCGGACACCAGGCCCAGATTTCAGCAAATCTGCAGCAGCCAATTCAGAATCCGTATCTAATATGATTCTCATAATTAGAACAAACATAAATCATGTATATATCAGTATATACAGATTACATAATCATCTTATGATTATACAACTCACATGAATATCATATATTCAAAACCATACATATATAAGCATATTATATCAATATCAAATCATGGCGAATCACGTACATGCTCATATATCGAAAACAGTTAAACACATAAACGAATTAAAAACTTTTTCACAAGTAGCTCTGATACCATTGAAGGGTTTTTAGCACATAAATGCAGCAAAAACGTAAATTTAAATCTTAAAAAAAAATGAAACCCTCCGTATGATCCATGCGAAAAATAATATTTAATTCGTAGTTCAGTATGTTACCTTAAGAAACTTTACGTTAATGAAAAGATGGAGGTCTTTAATGGTGATCCAAAAACGATGAACGGAGATCCTTAGCAGCTGCTCCTCAAGTATGAAGCACTCCACCGGTATCCACCAAGAAAATGATGTAATGAAGAAGGAGGAGATGGAGAGAATTAGGGTTTTGTAAATCTTTTTGGTTGAGGCAAAAATAGGGTCTATAATAATATATTTATAGGCAAAATTTTCAGCTGAAAATTTTTCCATAAAATATTATTATTATGAACCCTTTATTATTCTCACTAATAATTAAAACACCTTTTAATTATTAATCCTTTTTCTAAATACTTTAAAAATAATTCTCTCACTTGATTTAATTTCCAAAAATTAATTTCTTAATTAATAATATTAAGAACTTTTTCTTAATTAATTTATAATCAATTAAATCTCATTTAATCAATTATTAAATTTGCCAATTAATTATTTATTTCATAAATAACTAATTATCAGCCATTATTAATTAATTTCTCCACCATTAAATCATTCTCTTTTATGGTGTGACCCTGTAGGTTCAATATTAAGCCAGTAGTAGAAATAAATAATAATAAAACTATTTTATCATTATTTATATAAATCTTCTAATTCATTAAATATGATCAATTAATTAATCATATTTATTCTACATCGTGAGGGATACTTCTCAGCATATCGCAGCTATCTGGATAATACGAATTCACTGCTTAGAATACCAAGAACCTATTCAGTGAGTAGTTACCGTACAATTAATTCCTTCTACCCTGCAATGTCACGATTAAATACAAGGCATGGAACTTGTGCCAAGCCTATCTTATTTAATCACTTGCTTTCCCATTCACTATGCTTAGTTCTATTTAATGTAAATTAGAAACTCCTTTCTAATTTCATTCACTCTGGCCAGAGATTCCTGAACTAACATAAGTGGATCAGCATTTAACATTCTCTTCCTACACTGGAAGGGGTAGATCCTTTATTGATCATACACTATCTTCGTGTACAAATTCCTATACCCAGTAGAGCCCTTATAATTGTCCCTTGAGACTAAGAACTAAACCAAAGCATAGTTCAGTGTACACAAGATGACTATGATGACCTCAAGTCTAAGGATACTTGTACAACTATCACTATGTGAACAACTGCTGACACGTGAGTGAACTCCATCAGTTGTTCAACTGTGTGAGTCATGTTCAGTGAACTTATTCTATAATAAGCACCTACATACTAGCTATAGTGTCACCACACAAATGTCTATGAGAACAGACATCCTTCATAATGAAGCAAACATAGTATGTACCGACCTTTGCGGATTATTAATTACCAGTTAGTAATCCTACGACCAGGAACTATTTAAGTTTAGAGTTATCATCTTTTAGGTCTCATTATTATGATCTCATCACAATCCATAAAAAGCTTTACTCTAAACTGTGGTATATCTTATTTAAACATTTAAATAGATAGAGCCCGCAATAAAAACAAAACAAGTCTTTTATTAATATCAATGAAATCAAAATAGATTACATAAAAGTTATTCCTAAATCCTCATACATGATTGAACTTTAGACATATCTCTTCCATGAAGTACCCGCACTTAAGTCCTGATATAAATCCTGACGGCCTTAAGTTCTAATATAAGTTCTGACTTCAGTAAGTTCTGATTTCCAGTAAGTCCTGATAAGTCTTGATATTAAGTTCTGAAACTAAACACAACAGATTAGACATGACATCTCAAATATATCTAACATGTTCAACTTCCATAAATTTCATCATATTCAACTAACTACAACTTACAGTCCTTGCAGCTTTTACCAATTTTACAGAGTCAATCTGAATCCAAAGTGATTCTTGACAAAGTTTGATATCAGCTTCTCTTCTGCATTTCTCAGGACTTGAGCTAATGTAGCCTTGACTTGCTTCATTTCTTCATCTTGACTTCCAATCTGGTAGATTGCAGTCCTAAGTACTGAGATGTGATTTCTTTCCAATCCATCACCAAGTCTGATTACCCTTGGATGAGATTAGTCTTCATTATAGCACAGACATTTCTATTTCAGAATAACTTCTAGCTTAACAGAATTTTTCTTCATTGGAATTTCACTTCCATCATCTTCAACTATATTTGGAATAAATTCTGCAACCCTTGATCCAGAGATTCTAGCTTTATCCCTTATGGTCTTCATTATGAAATTTGACCATCTTCTGGTAATCTCAGACTTTATCTCCAAAAGATAATGAAAGAATTGAAGTTCTTTCAGAGATTTGTTCAACACATCTGATTTTGACATTTTGTATGTTCTTCCATCTTCAAGAAATAGATACAGCTTTTTTTGACATTACTCTTATCATGAGCATCCAGTACCACTTGAACAGATATAACCTTTTCAAGGTGTTTCTGTGTAACTTCCTCAAGAGGTTTGTCAGTTAATAAGAATGGATCTCTGGTAATTACTTCAACTCATGTTTTAATCTTGGCTTCTTCAGAACCTAATCCAGCTCTGTCTCTTGCTTCTCTGGCTTTCAATCCAACAGTCATGAAATTAGATAGCAGTTGACTTTTCTTAGGATCTGATGGATTAACATTTTTCCATAGGAGTTTCCTCTTATCAGTAACTGTCATCTTGTTCAAATCAACTTGAGCTCTGTCAAAGGTTGATGTCTTGAACTTGATCAGGATTTGCTGTTTCATTTATACCTTGTTGTTCTGAAATGTCTCCACTCTGAACAACTTGAGCTATGTCAGAGGTTGTCTTAGATTCTTCTGTTATCTTCTTTCTTTTCAGAGTTTCAACAGTTTCATCTTCTGCAGCTGTATCATCAAAAACCTGAACCATTTTGCACACAAGTTTTATCAGGATTTAAGGAATCTTCATCTCCTGTTTCTTTGTTGGTTCATCAATCTTTCCTTTCCCTTTTGCCTTGGGATCAATTTCAACTTGTGATCTTGTCTTGGGCTTTGAAGCCTCAGAAGTTGACCTTTCCTTGATCACAATGCCTTTTTCCTTAGGCCTTGGAGGTTTCTTTACATTAGAAGCTTTAGATTTAAGATTTTTCTTCTCAGCTGTAAATCTAGCTTCTTCCTCCTTTAGAGTCTCTAAATCCATTCCAGTATTATGCTTGAGAAATAATCTTCTAGCAATCTCTTCATCAAGTGTCTGAATCTTGGGATCCTTATAGTAGACAGTAGTCTCCCTTCCCTTAAGCTTCAGAGTATGTAAAAACTTCTGAGAGTCTTGACTTCCTCCTTGAATGAGAATAACAGAACTTAATATTAGACTTTGATTATCAGAACTTGCTATCAGAGTTTGAGCATTTACAGCTTCAGAACTCGAATTCTTCTGTGTAGAAGATTTGCTAGAATCAGTAATTAGTTTTTGTGAAGAAACTTTGCTGCTTTGCCCTTGACCTTGACCTTTGCCCTTGCTAGGTTTTCCCTGGTCATCTCCTTTATCATCCTTCTTCTTCAGTACTTGAATAGTTGAGCATTTGGACTTAACTACCTTCTCCCCCTTTTTGGCATCATCTGATAGGAGTAGAGAAAGAAGGAGTTCCACTGAAGATTGGATCTCAGTTAATTAAATTTGTTGAGTAGCTTGATTTTGCAAGACCTCATCCAGTTGGGCCTGTTGCTTTTCTTGAACTTTTTCAATAGCTTCCACTTTCTCATGAATTGGTCTGATAAACCTATTCTTGTCTAGCTTGAGCATCAGGTCCAGCTTATCAGCATTTTCCTGAAGTTTTTTCAACCTTGGCATGAGTAATGGAGTGTTGATCTTGAAGACTTTTAGTACTGAGAGCTGTGACTTTAAGTTGAGCTTTGAAGTCAGAATTTGTCAACAACTCATCAGCTTTTGCAATATGATCTGTCAGAACTTTTGGGCTTGTAATGAAGTCAGACTCATTCCACTTCTTGGTCCACTCAACTCCTCTATGAGTTTCTTCCCAAGGAACAGGAGCTTCTTCTTCAACATATTTCAATAGTTCCTCCTTTCCAAAAATTGGAGCTGAAGTGTTTACTGGAGCTGACTCTCCAGAACTTGCTAGAAGCTCATCATCTTCTGACAACATAAGAGTGTGTGTGGCTGTAGGAGATTATGGTACAACTTCATCTGTTTCCACATCCAGAATTGGAGTAGTTGGTATTTCAGCATTTAATAGAGAAACAGGTGGAGTTGTCACTTGTCCTTGGGTACTTCCAAAAATAAGACAGATGGAATGTTCAGCCTATGAATGTCAATTTCAGGACTTAATACTGAATCTTCAACTGTAACAGTTTCTTTGATTGGAGAGACAGGAGGTGTGATCACTGTATCTTGAACAGTGTCTTCAGCTTGAGGTGGAGGTGGCAAAGCTTCAATCACTATTGGTTCTGATGAGACCAGAGATTCCTGATCCCATTCCTCAGCTTCTTCATATTGAGCTTGTGTAATTTTCACACCTGCTCTCTTTTTCTTTGATCTTCTAGTTGGTGGAGGAGTTGTTTGAGCAGCATTAGAACTTGAAGTTCTTTTCCTTTTTAAAATACCAGAACCTTCAGCTTCAGTCTATTTCTGAGGAGTTACCTCTTTCTGAAAAATTTCCTTTTCAGCTTCTATTTCTACAGGTTCTGATGTGGTAACCTGTGCCTGTTCATCTTCATCTGATTCATCTCTCAGAATCAGCCTTCTCTTTCTTCTTGGTGGAGATTGAGGAACATATTTTACTCTTAAAGGTTTGGGTCTAGATGTTGTAGCAGATTTTACAACTGGCACCTTTTGGGAAGTACCAGAGGTTGATTTGGTAGTAGGTCCTGATGGTTGTGGTTGAGAAGATTGTGCTGGTTGGAAATAGGTTCTGATGGTAGGCTGTGGTTGAGAGTTGGAAGGTTGTGTTGGTGAAGGTTGAGAGGGTGCAACTTCAGGAAATTTGGGTGTGTATGTGTTGGGGTCAGAGTTTACTAAGAACTATTTTACGGATTCAGGAATTTGAAGGGGTCTTAGTAAGTTTTTCTTATTATCAGTAGATAACAAGTCTGTGAAAGCCCTTTTAGCAAGTTTAAAAGGTTGAATTGACTCACTAAAGTTTTGGGACTTATCAGAACAACAAAAACTGTAAATGAGTTGACAAAATCTAGCAAAGTAAACAGTATTTGGGTCCTCCTTCATCCCTATCCCCAATAAAACCCAAAATAGTAGTAGCATAATCAAAGTGAGTTTGATTTAGAAGTGCATACCCTATTTGCTGACTTGGAATGGGAATGGCATCAAAGTTGGAGCATTTGTTGGAAAAAGCTCTATGTGATGCAGTCAAAGAAAAAACTCCACTCCCTTCTTATGTATGGCCTCTTCAGTTGTCCCAGCTTGGACAAACTTTTGTCATAGCCAAGATTGGCCATCATACTTTGTAGAAGTGGCTCCTCAATCTGAGCATTGAAAGTGCAATTTTCTGGCAAGTGTAGAGCTTGTCGAATAGTTGACAAGTTAACTAGATGCTCATCTTCCCCTGTTGTGAAGATAATGCTTGGGGACCCAGCTTCACCACCATCATCATAAACACCAGTCCTCCAAAACTCCAGTATCTGTGTTCCTGAGAGTAATTGTGGTTGGGTCAAAGCATACCCAATCTCACTGTTAGCCAGAAAATCTTGAATAAAATAAAGATCTGATGGAGCATCATCCTTGCTGAGAATAGCCATGTAGTTATTGGGGACAAACTTGGCTCCATTAAAGATGATGTCCTTGGGTACCATTTCTGTAAGAAATTAAGTGAAAAGTTGTGTGTACGAAAGGTGTTTGATAAAATGCCTGTAAGAGAGTCCGTCAGAAAATAGAGAGAGAGAGAGAGAGAGAGAGAGAGAGAGTGAGTGAGAGAGAGTAAAAAAATAATAGATAAAGTAAGAGTAGGTAAAAGATTGTGAAATCTTTTAACTCTAATATATATACTCTTTCCACACAGTGGCTCTTTTTGGAAGTAAAATAGACATTTGACACCTGTCACGCAGTAAATAGTCAAAACAGTGGTTAGTGGGCACGGGAAATGTGCAGTAATTATTGCTCACATGCTATTTTTCAAAACAAACACGCAACCCATAAACCAAATGATTATCACTATTTTTATCTTACTTAATCCTTTTTCTGAGAAATATGACCGTTACAGTAAATACCACAAATAAGTTAAGCAATTAAAATGTGACACGTAAGCATCAGAGTTTCCATCAAGATTTGTATCAGAACTTGACTATTATCAGAATTTAATGGTCATCAGAACATGGCTTCTGTACTCAAAAAGTTAATGACTATTTCTATGATTCTTCACACAAATACAGACTGGTTTCTTCAGAGTTTAATCATCAGAACTTTCATCAGAACTTATCCTCAAAATTTATGCAAGTGATACTTAACTGTTTGTCAGAAACAACTTAATCACCACAGTAATTTTCATCATTCATATGGAGTGATAGTGTGTGCATGTGCAAATGATCAGATAAAGATTAAAGTCTGATAAACTTCAGTATATCTTAGAAATAAGGCATAACTAAGAAAAATGCTTAAAATCTGTCTTGAATTGTGAAGTCTACTATAGAATAAAGTTATGCAAGAATCCACCTCAACTGTTTGTGCTCATTTTATGCATCTTTTGAAATTTTTTAGACAGTGGCTTCTCAGTGTAAATGAGTTACAACTGCCATCAGAATTTATGATGTTATCAGAGTATTTCTCCAGTAATCAGAGAATGTGAAAAGTCACCAAGAAAAATCAATTTTCTTTTCTAATACATATAACTTAATACCAGCAATGCACTTGGATCTTCCCTCTCACATAAATTACTCTAGATCTCAAAGGAGTACCTGATTTCAATATTTCTTTTCTTTTGTTTTCTTCAGATAAGTGAGGCTTATCAAGCATGTAGTTCATCCTTAAGATTTACTGACATCAGAATTTGACAAATAAGAAGCAATAATCTAGTTTGTGACTTAGTAATAAGATACAAGGAGTAAATTTGACTAAGATCAAAATCAGAGTTTGCTTGTGTTATGGATTTCCACATAAATAACTCATTCAAACATGGGATACACAGTCTGTTAAAGACTACTAAGTCAACATCTAACAAATAATCCTCATTGGAGTGAATAGTCACAGAACATTCAAAACACTTTTAGAGTTTATAGAATCACATCAGTTAACAATCAGTATTTAATATGTTACAAATTAAGCACATATTATATGGAGATAAGACAATCTGTAAACACTGATCATAAAGTCTGATGCATGAGAATAAAAAATAAACAGATTTTGAGAAAGAACCTGAAACCATTCCAAGTTCATTTACCAGTCTTGTAAAAGTAGCTTTACATAGTGGTTTTGTGAAGATATCTGCAAGTTGTTGATCTGTTGGGATAAAATGTAATTCCACTATGCCTTTCATCACATGTTCCCTTATGAAATGGTACCTAATGCTGATGTGCTTTGTCATTGAGTGTTAAACTGGATTACCCGTCATAGCAATAGCACTTTGATTATCACAGTAAATGGGTATTTTAAAAAATTCTAACCCATAGTCCAGTAATTGATTCTTCATCCAAAGAATCTGTGCACAACATCTTCCTGCAGCAATATATTCTGCTTCTGCAGTTGATGTGGAAATTGATTTCTATTTCTTGCTAAACCAAGAAACCAATCTGCCTCCACGAAATTGGCAGCTTCCACTAGTGCCTTTCCTGTCTATTTTGCATCCTGCAAAATCTGCATCTGAGAAACCTATTAGCTTAAAATCTGATTCCCTAGGATATCACAATCCTAAATCAGCTGTACCCTTGAGGTACTTGAAAATTCTTTTCACAGCTATTAGATGAGGTTCTCTTGGATCAGCCTGAAATCTTGCACAAAGACAGGTATCATACATGATATCAGGACTACTTGCAGTTAAATAGAGTAAAGAGCCAATCATACCTCTGTAGTTAGTAATATCTACTGATGCTCCAGTATCTTTATCTAACTTGGTGGCAGTGGCCATGGGAGTTGATGCAGTTGAACTTTCTTGCATTCCAAATTTCTTGAGTAAATTTCTGGTGTACTTGGATTGATTTATAAAAGTGCCTTCTTCAGTTTGCTTGACTTGAAGTCCCAGAAAATAGCTAAGTTCTCCGATCATACTCATTTGATATCTTGACTGCATTAGCTTGGAAAATCTTTCAAAAAGCTTTTTATTTGTAGAGCCAAAGATGATATCATCAACATATATCTGTACCAAAAGTAAGTCCTTTCCATGGTTGAGGTAGAACAGAGTTTTATCAATTGTGCCTCTGGTAAATCCACTTTCCAGAAGGAATTGAGCCAAAGTCTCATACCGTGCTCTTGGAGCTTGCTTAAGACCATAAAGTGCTTTGTCAAGCCTGTAGACATGATTTGGAAATTTTGGATCTACAAAGCCTGGAGGTTGTTCAACATATACCTCTTCTTCCAATTCTCCATTGAGAAAAGCACTTTTCACATCCATTTGAAAGACTTTAAACTTCTTGTGAGCAGCATAAGCCAAAAAGATTCTTATGGCTTCCAATCTAGCAACTGGAGCAAATGTTTCATCATAGTCAATACCCTCCTGTTGAGAGTAACCTTTAGCAACCAGCCTTGCTTTGTTTCTTGTAATTATACCATCACTGTCAGTTTTATTTCTGAACACCCATTTTATGCCAACAATGGATCTGTTCTTTGGTCTTGGCACTAGGGTCCAGACTTTATTTCTTTCAAATTGATTTAATTCTTCCTGCATTACTTGCACCCAATCAGCATTTTGAAGAGCTTCTTCCACTTTCTTTGGTTCAGTCTGAGATAGAAGAGAATGATAGAGACATTCATTTGTTGTTGCTATTCTAGTTCTGACACCTGCTTCAGGATCTCCAATTATTAAGTCAGGTGTTTGTGATTTTGTCCACTTCCTTGCAGATGGAAGTTGATCTCTAGAACTGGATCCTCCCCCATGATCCATGCTGTCTCCATCAGCATTTTCTGATGCTCCCCCTGAAGTTATGCTCTCTGAAATTTCAGAATTTGAGTTGGATCCTTTAGAAATTGAAGAATCAGAGTTTCCTGAATTATCAGAATTTGGCTCATCAGAACTTGTTGAATCAGAACTTGAAGAGCCAGTGACTAGTTCTGATGCTTCTTGAGAGTCTTGAGATGTGGTATGTTCATCAGCTTGCTCCCCCTGAACAGGTGCATTTTCCTTTGGAGCAGTTACCACAGTTTCAATGATATCAGAATTTAACCCATCAGAACTTACAGGATCAGGACTTAGGTCATCAGAATTTACAGAATCAGAATTTACATCTTCATTTTCAAATCTCAGCTGATCATGATCATTGAAATCTTCAAGTCCAGTAGTCTTTTTATCATCAAAAGATACATTGATAGATTCCATGACAACCCTTGTTCTTAAATTATAAAATCTGAAGGCTTTTGTGGAAAGTGGATATCCAACAAAATTCCTTCATCAGCTTTTAGATCAAATTTTGAAAGCTGTTCAGGATGAGTCTTAAGAACAAAACACTTGCATCCAAATACATGAAAGTATTTCAGATTTGGCTTCTTTTTCTTCACCATCTCATATGGTGTTTTTCCATGTTTGTTTATGAGTGTAGCATTCTGTGTAAAACAAGCAGTCTGCACAGCTTCAGCCCAAAAGTAGGTTGGTAGCTTTGCTTCATCAAGCATAGTTCGTGCAGCTTCAATAAGAGTCCTGTTCTTTCTTTCTACAACTTCATTCTGCTGTGGAGTTCCAGGTGCAGAAAATTCCTACTTTATTCCATGCTCTTTGCAGAACTCTTCCATGATTGAATTCTTGAACTCAGTGCCATTATCACTTCTTATTATTTTAATAAAATCTTTGATTAACTTATCCAGCTGTCTGACATGATCAGTTAGAGTAGATGCAGTTTCATTCTTCTTGTGCAAGAAATACACCCAAGTGTATCTTGTGAACTCATCCACTATAACCATAACATATTTCTTCTTTGCAATAGACATGACATTGACTGGACCAAATAGATCAACATGCAGTAAGTGATAAGGCTCAAGAATTGAGGATTCAGTTTTGCTGTTGAATGAAGATTTTCTTTGTTTTGCCTTTTGACATGAGTCACAAAGACCATCAAGAGAAAATACTGATTTTGGAAGTCCTCTCACAAGATCTTTCTTTACTAGCTCATTCATGTTGTTGAAATTTAAATGAGAGAGTCTTTTGTGCCAATTCCAGCTTTCTTCAATTGATGCTCTGCTTAACAGACAGATTGCAGAACCATCAGAGTTTGTTGAAAGTCTGGCTTCATATATGTTAACATGTCTTTAACCTTTTAGAACCACTTTGCCTGTAGAATTACTTACAACTTCACAGTGTTCTTCAAAGAAATCCATATGATAACCTATGTCACAGATTTGACTCACACTTAGCAGATTATGTTTAAGTCCTGAGACAAGAGCTACTGATTCAATTATGACATTCCCAAGATTGATATTGCCATATCCCAGAGTCTTTCCCATGTTGCCATCTCCATAAGAAACTCCTGGGCCAGCTTTCTCCACAAATTCTGATAGTAGGGCTTTATTTCCAGTCATATGTCCTGAACATCCACTGTCCAGAACTAGAATGTTTTTCCTGTTGCCCTGCAATCACAAAGACCACTATTGGTTAGTTTTAAGGAGCCAGACTTGCTTGGATCCTTTGGCCTTATGAAGTTTGTTAGCATTTGCAGCGGATTTAGTTTCAGAGTTTATGCTAACATGTTTTTTATCAGACTTTATATCAGACTTTACATCAGACTTTACACTAGAAGGAATTACACTAACTTTCTTTAAAGAAGGTTTTATTTCATAATAATCATAGTACAAACTATGATATTCCTTACAAGTATAAATGGAATTTCATAAACTGCCCCAATGAAAACAAGGATTTTGTGGTTTAAACCTAACAGACTGACTCTTAACTCCTGATCTAGGAGGTAAATAGTTTATATCTTTATTTTTCCTGCAAAAAGAAGCAAGATGGTTAGAGTTTCCACAATTATAGCATTTTTTTCTAGGAGCATTAGAAACAGGCATATAATTATTGCTTTTATTCACACCTTCCTTTTCATTCCTATTTTTCCTAGCTTCCTTTACTTTGTTCAGATTTTTAATCTCTTTTAGCTTATACTTAAGCTGCTTCTTTGTCATTAAGCCAATGTTTACTTCAGCTGGTTTATCCTGTTTTAATTTGTCAGAAGTTGACTTTTCTTTGACTTCTGTTTTAGAATCATTCAACTTTTCAGATTTTGACACATCAGTTTTTGTAACAAATTTAACAGGATTTACCTTTGGCTTTTCAGCTTTCTTGGTAAAGTTTGGTTTAGATGACACAGTTTCTTTTTCTTCTTTATCATCTAGGTAACCTAGACCTTCTTTCCAATTTCCATTTTCTAAGATTTTCTGAGTTGTTCTTCCAGAGTTAGTCCAAGTTTTGATTATCTCCTTTTCCTTTTCCAGTTCATATTTAAGAGATTTATTCAATTTTAGCAGTTCATCTCTAACATACAAAGCCTCATCTTTTTCTTTCTGAGTTTGATGGAATATAACAAACTCTTTTTCTAAGTAGTCATTTTTGTTTTTAAGAGCAAGACTTTCAGATTTTAATCTTTCATTTGCTAAAGTCTGATCTCTAAAACTAATAAACAAGGTTTTCAGATATAATCTTAGCTCAAAAATATCATCAGTATGAAAGCAAGAGTTGAATGAGGTACCTTCAATTCAGCAGTTTCAGAACTGCTATCAGCATTTGCCATCAAGGCATAGTTCACCTCTTCTTCAGAATCTAAAGTGTCTGCCCAGTTTATCTTCTTTGTGATAAGTGCCTGGCCTTTATCATTTTTTCCTTTCTTGTAGTCTGGAGAGATGTGGCCTCTTTCACCACAATTGTAGCATTTAACATTTGAGTTGTCTCCTCTATCAGAGTTTCCTCCTTTTCCTTCAGACTTTCTGAACCCTTTCTTTTCAGAACTTCCACCTTTCCTTGAAAACTTCTTGCCCTTTCTGAATTTCTCGTAGGCTATCTTTGTGATACCCTTCACCATAAGAGCACACAGTTGCATCATCTATGCATCAACATCCACTTCAGATAAATTTTCATATTCTGAATCATCATCATCAGAATATGATGACTCTGAATCAGACTGTATGATGAGAGCCTTTCCTTTGCCCCTCTTTGAGACAACCACTTTAGGAGATTCCTCCTCAGCTTTAAGTGCAACTCTCTTTGACTTTCTTCCATGCCTTTTGCTCCTTTGATCCATCTCAAGTTCATGAGTCTTGAGCATACCATAAATTTCATCAAGAGTAGTTTCAGCAAGCTCATAGTTGTCTCTTATGGTAGTACACTTCAAATCCCAATTTTCAGGAAGAGCTAAAAGGAATTTTAGATTTGAATCTTCAAGATCATATTCCTTGTCCACCAGTGACAGGTCATTTAAGAGTTTGGAAAACCTATCATATAAATCAGTTAATAATTCATCAGCTTTTGAATCAAAGTGCTCATACTCTTGTGTGAATATAGTCTTCCTGTTCTTTTTGATGGCTTCAGTTCCCTGGCATCTTGTCTCCAAAGCATCCCATATTTCCTTTACAGTCTTGCATCCAATTACCCTGTTTGACATGACATTGACAATTGCACTATGAAGCAGATGCCTTACCCTTGCATCCTTGGCAATAGATGAGATGTCTTCAGGTGTGTAATCACCTTTGTCCTTTGGTATCATCTTTGCTAGTTGATCAGCAACTGCAACATAGAGCTTGGTAGGCTTATATGGTCCATCATTAATTCTATCAAGGTATTCTGGATCTGTGGCTTCCAGAAACATAGCCATCTTTACCTTCCATATAGGATACTCAGATGCTCTCAGTATGGGAACCCTAATACTCTCATATGGACTGTGTGTTTGATTGTTTTGAGTATCTTGAGTTGTGGTGGGCTTAGGTGGAGTTTTTGTTTCATGAGACATGATTGTAAACTGGATCTCACTGTTTGTATATCAACAGAGAGGCTCTGATACCACTTGTTAGGTCACACAACACTATAGAAGGGGGTTGAATATAGTATTTATATAATCAAATCGATTTAGAACATAAGTATGTAACAGTAATCAAGTTTATTCAATATAATAAGCTCTGTTACAAAGTAGGTTAAACTACTCTCTCAGTGATGAACAATATCACTAAGAGTTGCTAGGTTACAATGAATAATATTCTCATGAATGATAACACATATAGTGTAAACCCAAAGCTGGGTTTATATAGTACACAGTTACAAGATATCTTCTAATTGATATTGAATATAATTCTGTCTCCTAAAATATATCAATAAGATATTATCTTTTACAAGTTTTATAGTCTTCTAACTCTCCATGCATATCTTCCTTTGTTTTAGTCATGATCCTCTCCTGTAAATCAGTCGCATTCCTTATCTGAAGTACCCGCACTTAAGTCCTGATATAAATCCTGACGGCCTTAAGTTCTGATATAAGTTCTGACTTCAGTAAGTTCTGATTTCCAGTAAGTCCTGATATTAAGTTCTGAAACTAAACACAAAAGATTAGACATGGCATCTCAAATATATTTAACATGTTCAACTTCCATAAATTTCGTCATATTCAAGAACCGGGATGGAAACTGGGATGCATGTGGGCGAGAAAAGAAGGATATTTAATGAAACTGAGATAATTATATACACTTAAAAGAGTATCAAAACAAATAAAGGGTGTAACACCCCCAAATCCGGGGTCGGATATAATATCTCGTATTTTTTCAGAAATAATTATTTATAATTATTTGTGTATTTTAGGTGATTTTCTATATTAAAGGAATAAAATTGTAAATATTTTATTCATATTTGATGAGTTTGTGTCTTATACATGGACCAATTTGCTAATTGTTAGTTCAAGGCAGGTTTCTGGTGGGTTTGTAAAAATATTTACCTACTTTAATCATTTTCAAAATTTTATTATAAACCGATCGTTTTATCGATATGGGTAAAGTGAGTCATTTTACAAGTTGGGATGGGATGGATAATTTTATCCACGTCTAAAATTTTATTTGGTATTTTATCCGGTTTCACCTCATAGCAAGTTTCATTGCGAAAATATTAAAAAAATAATATTATTTTCGACTATTTTATTACGTGTTTATTATTATAATAAAAAAATATGGTTATTTGAAAAAAATGAGTTACATGATTCTAGGATATGAAATTATGTTTATAAAGTGATTCCGTGATTATGTGGGTTGCACGTGTTTCTGCATTGTTGACTTAAAATATTTGTTTTAAAACAAATTATTATGTGAAAATAGAGTTTTAATGCCTCTAAATATTTTTATAAAAATATTGGGTCATTTTAAAATTATGGGATTTGTTGTATAATCTCCAGAATATTTCTATGGACTTTTTAAAAATTGTAGTTGGATTTATTTGAAGGAATATGCAATTTAGAAAGATTTTTATACTTATCATTCCATTTACCGACCATTATTTTGTAAATTTAGTATAAAATGATTTGCACAGTCAAAATTTATTTTAACAATATAGGGAGATAGAAAATTTTAGTTTCTATATTTTAAAATATATTTTTTTCTCAAATCAGTACAGAGTAGTTTTATATTTTACAAGAGTGTTTTATAAGTGATTTTTTTTGCCCAAAAGAAATAATTGTTTTATCTGAAAGTTCAATTTCTCAACCTTATCCTTGCGTATACCAGGACACAGCCCCTCCGTGTGTCACTTTTCCCTCTCTCTCTCTCTCATTCTCTCTCTCTCTCCTCTAACTTTTCTTTGAACATGAGAGAATCAAACTCAATTTTGATTATGATCCGGTGTCCGATTTTAACCCATAAATATTCAAATCGAAGCTTGAAACGAGCTCTGTTAGATTTGAGAATCCGTTTTTGGATTGGGTAAAATTTTGAATTATTTTGAATTATTCTTAAATTTGGCAAATTTGGGGCTTTTATGTTCTTTGATTTTCAGATGATTTTGATTCTTGGATTAGCTTCCTGAGATCATGTAGAGTCTGTTCATGTGTAAAACTATTATGTTTCATGTCAGAATTGATTAGTCGAGTTATTTGATAAAATTAAATTTTCTTTTTCAACTTTTGAGTTTGTTATGAATTATTTGTTAGTTTGGTTGATCGTAATAGATTGTAGAGGACTCAAACTTCGATTTGGTATATGATTTGCATAGGTTTGATCATGTTTTCAATGAAAATGATTTTGACCCTAATCTTTGAATTCGATTTCTGTTTTCGTTATTGAGTAATTGATTGTATAGATACTGATAACAGATTGTACTCGTTATAAGCCTTATTTTGATATGTGAATCGTTAATTTTGGTTAAGAAATAAATAAAAATAACCTTTTGGCCGGATTATCTTGGATGGTGGTCGGTTTTTGATCAGAAATTGAATTCTCAGATTGTTTATGATGAACGGAGCTTGCTTGGAGACTAGGTAAGAATATTGGAATGAATTAGCATAAAAAATGAGTTCGTTTTGCATTATTTTGGTCGTTTTTCTCCTGCCGGAATTTGACCGGAGAAACAGAGGTCACCGGCTGGTTTCTGGATTTTCCAGATTCCGGCGGTGTTCTTCGAGTTTCCCGGCCACGTTCTTAACTCCAGCCGCCCGTTTCCCCACATGTTGATCCGAGGAAGAAGAAGGCCCTTCCCGATAAACTTTTTGTGCAGAAATTATTTCAACAATAATCCAAAAATTCTATTTTAAATTCTAAAAATAGATTTTAGTTTAAAATTTAATTGAGTTCATTATTTTAAATAATTAAATGAATCAATTTAAATTCAGAAAAGTTATATTTTTTTATTATTTTCAAAAATCAAAATTTGATTTAATTATTTATGATTTATTTTGTTCAAATAATTATGATTTAATTAATTAATTAATTTATTTAATCAATTAATTTTATTTATAAATAATTGAATGAAGTGTAATTATTTATAGTTGAGTCAAATAATATTCTAAAATTATTTTGAGTTTTTAAAATTATATAAAGGTATTGAATATTTAATTAATATTATTATTAATGGATTTATTATTATTTTATTCATAATAAATTTTCCGTTTGTCCATTTAATACGAAACGAACGCGTATAGACTCATAAAAATATTCCGCTTTCATTAAAAATACTTTCGAGACCCAAATTCTTGTGTTTCAAAAGGTCGCTTGTTTTACGAGTCATTCTGAGTCGATTATTGATCGATGAATCATATTTTTGACCCGGTTTCAGTTTTAAACATACCGAGTCGAATGTTTTGACGAACTGAGGCATGTGTGATATGTATTATATGATACGTGAGTTATGTGCTAATGTGCTATGTGAATTACGTGCGTTTGTGGGTCAAGAGTCTTGTGTTTGACTGTTTCCTTTATGTGTGGGCTATCGTATGGGTAGACGATAGGGTTTTGACGCGTAGTTCATCGAGTAATTATCATTTAGACGATTAAAGTTGTATCTTTTAATTATAGATGTGGATCATTCGAGTTGATCAAGGACAAGATGTTGGGCAAATACTGAAATGGAATGGTATTGTATATCAGGCTTGTAACAACTGCATGAGCAGCAGATAAGAGATTTAGCGAAGTAAAAGACGGTGATGCCTTGAGATGCCAGACTGAGATAATTGCGTTTCCATGAGTGTGATTAACTGCTAAAAAGCCAAAGGCAAGTATTCCTATCATCACTTATTGTTCAAGTGATATTTATTTTGAATCTTATTACGCAAGTATTTTTCTCTATTCACATTTCAGAATAGATAAATGCTTTACATATTCCTGAATTAAATGTTTATCATGCAAATACTCTTCTGCTATTCTATGTTCAGAATAGTTTAATATTTTTACTTATCAAATCAATGGATTTATAAATGTTTTGGATTTTGAGGAAAATGATTTGGTTTTACGAGTATTCCTACCCAAGTGAATGGGGGAATAAAAGTTTATAAGGGTGTCCAGTATTATGACACCTTTCAATAAAAATGTTTTTAAGAGTGGATGGTTTCGTAAAAGGCCGTGGCAGCGGTCTAGCGTGAGCTATGTGTTATACGGGATATAACACCTTGCTAGGCCGATATGTGCCTTGGGTACCCCTTTGTTTAGTTGGATATTCTTCGGCATACCGGTGTTGCTCCGCGGCTGATCACTGGCGGCAACACACCGTCGTTTAAGGATTCCAGTCTAAATTATTATAATGCTTTTGATAATCTTATAAGGAATGGTTTATCAAGTGTTTTGGTTTTGTATAAAAGGTGAAATGTGGTTTTGTAATATCCGGGATATATCGTGTAATTATTTTTTTTGCCTAATAAATAATTGATATATGTGTTAAGTACTATTCTGTGAATTAATTGTTAAGTGTTAAATGTATTTGGATGTTTTAAAAATATTATTAATTGAGTATTTTAATTTTTATATGTCCAAAATAAAATAATAGATAATTGTCCATATCTTCCGAAATTATTTTTATGTTGATTTATGAATTTATAAGGATCATAAAAATGTATAAATCTTTTCCCGAGTATTTAAAATCTATTTTATAAAAGCGGGAACCAACCGACATCATCCGTTGTTACGTTTTTGGAACCCGAAACTCTTCCGAGAACTCCTTCCTAAACTAATTGTAATATTCCGAGCATATTCCATGTTTTGACTTTTTCGATCCGGCGTACGGTTTGTCCTGCGCGGGTCCCGGCGCAACATTTTCGATACAATATTCGTTTCGGTAAATCAATAAAACTCATATTTTCGATAAACGGGAGCTTTTTATTAAACTATCCCAATTATCACCTCGTAGTACGTGTAACCAGGCGCTGAGACCAAGACCGCAGTACAAATTGTACTGGTCTGGATAACTGTCCCGAAAACCGATACCGTTTGGATCAGTTTTTACAAATAAACGTACCGTTTTATATTCGGGATGATCCAACGGGATACTAATTTTCCGTAATTAAATATAGCCTTTACCGTATTTTATTTCGTATCAAAAATCATTTGTAGTCAGTAATTATATAAATTTTCAGAGAAAATTCATATATTCATAAATCTTTCTGAGAATCAAACCAACAATCGGAGGTGTTACCGGAGTCCGTTTGGAAAGCTCTAGTACTCAATCCAAGGTCTTGAGGTGTTCTATCAGATTCTGTTTTCCAAATCACTGCA
>NW_027418454.1:0-37055 GCF_009905375.1 Apium graveolens
TAAGTTAAGTGATATTGTGGAAAGAAAAGACCATGACGACCCGGATCCTCGACCCCGGATCTGGGGGTGTTACAGAAGTGGTATCAGAGCTAAGCGTTATAAACCTCAGAGATGATGCGACGATATAATAATAAACTCACAAAGATAATAAGAACTCTTGCCAAGTTCATAGTCGGACTACTTAAAGTAGCACTGACAGTTAAAACCCTTATGGGAACCCTTATAAGTATCATGATAGTAACTTAGCTCGTTTAATGTGTAGGCTCGTGAGATAGAGGACCCAGAGATGTTCGAGCGTGAGCATGATGAGGCACTGCTAGATGCCGAGGATCAGGAGGAGCCTGAGATGGAGGAGGAGGAGGAGGAGGAGGAGGAGGAGGAGGACCCCTCAGAGGAGTCAGAGACGGAGGTTATTGTGAGTTCAGATGAGGAGGACCCGGATAAGGTCCTAGGGGCTGAGGAGCATATCGGAGCTATGATAGAGTACACTGGTACCCCTTTACCCTCACTCCCGGTGGTCAGAGCTCCTACCCCTCCACCACTATCTTGGAGACCCTATGCTGACAGCTTAGAGACCCATAACCCCGAGCCTAGGCAGACCGAGGAGGCACCCCCAGCGGCTCCGGATTCACCACCTCTCGACCCTACGCATAGGCAGTCTTTGTTAGCTCACGGCTATGTTCAGGATGTACTGAGGACCCGAGTGGTTGTTGCTGAGGCCCGGTTGGATGAGGTCAGGAGGGAGTTGGATGCGGAGAGGGCGGGTAGGCGTGCCCGAGATTATGAGACTAGGGCTACTATACCTCGATCCTTGAGGAGGGAGCTGACGGGGATAGAGCTCATGGCCCGTGCGAGACTCCGATCACTCCAGGGGGACAGGCACGGCAGGATCTCTAGGAGGCAGGCTGACTACATCTTCCGTCGTGCGATGGAAAGGGTGTGGGAGCTGACCCGCTCCGGTGTGTGATTCAGGACCGGTGATGGGGTAGTCTAGTCGTCTAGTTAGTCGAGGCCGTAGTAAGAGCCAATTTTCCGAGATAGTTGACTTGTATATAGCATCCCTTTCTCTGACTAGACAGATAGACTCTTGTGTATCACTTTTGGGCAGATGGCTGTAGAACTGTTGTACTTTTGACCAGATCAAACTATGTATTTCCCGCATTATGTATATATTTGTTTCCTTTCAGTTTAGTTCTTTAGTGACGAGATCACTGTTTTTATCATTATTATTACTACACTTCTTATTAGAACTGTCATAATATAATAGAATTGCGAGATACATTCTCCCCATTATAGAACTGTGCAAGGCACAATTTTATGTATAATTGTGACCTAACTTTAAATTTCCCAAAAATTTATCAGTATCATGCCGCCAAGAAAGATTGGAACTAGGGCGAACCCTGGATCTGAGGACCAGGGAAGCCATAACCAGGACGGTAGGAACCAAGAACTTGGACGGTAGGGAAGCCATTATGTTGAAGGATTTGAGATAGAGGCTGAAGAAGGAGAAACTGAGGTTGAGCAACCAGTACCAAACCCAGGCATGGATACCATGGGACAGTTCATGCAACTACTAAGGCAGAACTTGGAACATCAACCCAACCCACCCCCTCAAGGAAATAACAATGTTGTGGCAAACTCTTTCAGGGCTTTCAAGTCCCTTAAGCCCCATGAGTTCCACGGATCAGCCGACCCAGTTGAGGCAAGGGCATGGCTAAAGTAAATGGAGAAATCCTTTGAGATTCTGAGTACCGATGAGGCACAGAAGACTATATTTTCTACCTACCTTCTGAAAGGAGAGGCCAACTACTGGTGGGAGACCATGAAAAACATGGAGACAGATGCTATTATAACCTGGGAGAGATTCAGTCAGTTGTTTTTGGGAAAGTATTTCCCGAGGTTTATGGAGAACCAGATGGAGCTCAAGTTCTTGGAGCTAAAGCAGAATAACTTATCTGTAGCAGAGTACGAAGCAAAATTTACTGAGTTATCAAGGTTTGTGTCGGAGTTTGTGAACACCGAGGAAAAGAAAGCTAGGAGGTTTCAGCAGGGACTGAAACCGTGGATTCAGAATAGGGTGGCAATCCTTGAGCTTACTGATTATGCCACTCTGGTGCAAAAGGCAACAATTGTAGAAGCCGGAAGTGAATAGATGCAGAAGGAAAGAGAGAAGAAGGGAATAAAGAGGAAAAGTATGAGCATGGGTAGAGGTTCCGCAGGAGGGAGCTTTCCAACTAGATTTAATCGAGGAGCAGTGTCCCTACCGGGAAAGAACACTGGGTTTAAGCGTCCAATGAGTGTGAATGTGAGCCAGAGCGGCCAGAAGTCAAGAATGTCCTATTCCAACCAGTCTCGACCCCCTTTGTCAGCCTGTAACACTTGTGGAAGGATGCATTCTAGGGAGTATAAGGGAAAGCCAGTAACCTGCTTTAAGTGTGGTTAAGTGGGCCACTATTCCCACAAATGCCCTTCGTTAACCCCTGCCGTCATTCCAACCACCACTTGTCATCAGTGTGGACGTCCAGGTCATTGGAAGAGGGAATGCCCAATGAATAAACAAGCAACATCAGGAGCGAGCAGAGCTGCTTCTAATAAGCCACCTACTGCGAGGACTTTCAACATGACAGTCCAAGATGCTATGAAAGACTCAGATGTGATAGCAGGTACCCTTTCTCTAAATTCAATCAGTGCAAATGTTTTATTTGATTCTGGAGCAACTAAATCTTTTATATCAAAGGACTTTGCGCATAAATTAAGACTTAAGGCTGAACCCTTGATAGAACCCTTACAAGTGGAAATAGCCAACCATGAAATTATTCATGTTAACCAGATTCACCCCGCCTGTGAGTTAGGCATAGGGGAACAATCTTTTAGTGTTGATCTGATTCCTTTTAAATTAGGGGAGTTTGATGTAATTTTGGGAATGGACTGGTTATCTAGCAATGATGCTCAGATAGACTATAAAGGGAAGAAAGTTAAATTGAATATCCCAGGGAAGAAAGAAGTCATATTTAGAGGAAAGAGGCAGACGCAGAAATTTTTGACCATGGCCCAGGCCAATAAGATGCTACGAAAAGGAAATGAGGCTTACCTAGCCTATGTGGTGGACACGCAGAAGGAGGTGCCCAACTTGCAAGATATTCCGGTAGTCAATGAATTTGAAGATGTCTTCCCACAAGACCTCCCGGGATTACCACCCGATACAGTGATTGAATTTGCTATTGAGTTGGCCCCAGGGACGACGCCAGTTTCAAAGGCACCTTACCGGTTAGCCCCATTAGAAATGAAAGAATTATCTACCCAATTGCAGGAAATTTTGGATAAGGGTATGATAAGACCTAGTGTGTCTCCGTGGGGAGCACCAGTGTTATTTGTTAAGAAGAAAGATGGGAGCATAAGGCTGTGCATCGACTACCGAGAGTTGAACAACCTAACCATAAAGAACAGGTACCCATTACCTAGAATAGACGATCTGTTCGACCAATTAAAGGATGTTGTTTATTTTTCCAAGATTGACCTGAGAACTGGATATCACCAACTAAAGATTAAACTTGAAGATATTCCCAAGACCGTGTTCCGTACCAGGTATGGGCACTATGAGTTCTTGGTAATGTCCTTTGGATTAACCAACGCCCCAATGGCTTTCATGGATTTAATGAACTGAGTATTCAAGAAGTACTTGGACAAGTGTGTGATAGTTTTTATCGATGATATTTTAATCTACTCAAGGACCGAGGCAAAACATGCAGAGCATTTGAGGATAGCTCTAGGAATACTCAGAGAGGAACAGTTATTTGCCAAATTCTCGAAGTGTAAATTCTGGCGGAATGAAGTACAGTTTTTAGGACATGTGATCAATAAATAAGGAGTATTTGTAATAACCCCAATTTTTGGAAAATTTTTGAAACCCTTATGAATAGTGTTTTTGCTGAATGAGAAAACTTTTCATGCCACACTATGTAGGGGTTCTGATATGGATATTCTGAGATTTTATTAGTACTTTATATGGGATATAAGTGTATGTAAAGATCGTCAGAATCCAAATCCGAACACTTTGATTTTTCCCGGAAATCCACTAGATACGGAGAGAATTGAGTATAAGGTAACAGGATAAAAAGGATTTAAATTAAAGGATTATAGGAGAGGATCATAAAAGGAATATAATATATTGAGAAAGGTTAAGGGAACCTAAGTAATAAGATCCCGGGTATGATCCCTCAAACGATAAACGAAAACGAAAGTTAAGCGAACCATATAACAGATCAGCGGTCATTAGGCAAACAATTAGGAAGTTAAGCAAAGGGATTAGAGGAAGTGATGTCACCCAACCAATGAGAAGAGGACAAGGAAGGGAGGATGACATAGCAATGTGATGTAAGCATGACATAGGGAAGGAGGAGGTGTGGTTGGTTTATAACCACACAAATATAAGGTTATTAAGGTAATTAACCAAAAACAAAACAAAAAACAACCAAGCTAAGCCAAACAAATCAAAAAACACAAAATCATTTCATTCTCATCATCTTGCTCTCGGCTTTTCATCTTTTTCAAGGGCAAGAATTTCAAAAATCAAGTTCCAAGCATTGTTAAATCACAAGGTAATTATCTAAGCTTCCTTGTACATAGATATGGATATGCTATAAGTTTAAGCTCCTAATTCCTTCACAATCTCTTCCAATAAATCAAGGAAGAAGATGGTGAATAGTAACCTTCAAGAAGTAACTTTAGTTTTCTTGAATTTTTATGAAAGATTAAGGTTATACAAGCAAGGATCAAGGTTCTTTTAGGCATTCAAAGCTCTTGGGTTGTGTTAGGAAGCTTCAAGGAGGTATAAACAACTTTCACCTTTAACTTATAGTTTGAACTTTGAGTTTTGATGAGTTTATGGATGGATTAATGTATATATAGAAATATCCATGTATGTATAGCAAGATCCATGTATGTTAGATAGTTTGGTTGGATTTGTGGTGATTTTGGATATGAATCTTGGTTAATGGTTAATGAATCTTAAGTTATGGTTAGTAGATCATGTTTGTGGTTGAATAAGTTGGAAAACCTTGAGATTATGGACTGACTTTGCCTTGATATAAGTTGTGCTTGAGGTATTGATGATGGTTGGGTGGTTTGTAGTGAATTGGTAAAGAATTGGAGTGGTATAAATATTGGTAATCGCGTAAACATAGCCGTCGTAACGTCCGATTTTCTTTAGACTGTTTTGTGCATAACATTAGGACCCGAGGACCCCCTGCTAGATTATGACCACTGCCATGTTTAGATAGCTCATGTTACGAGCTTCGTTTTGATATGTAGTTCGTTCGATTCCGATGCACGGTTTAGGAGAAACGACCGTTTCAGGTAACGGCGTTTCGCGAATGAAACTTTTCCCCTCGCCTTACTTTGAAACATAGGTTAAAGACCAAAAAGGGTTAATTAATGTATGAAACATTTATGGTAAGTGTGTTAGGCAGTTGGTAAGACACTCGCGAAGGAATCGCTTTAAAACTCGTAAAGGTTAAATTATTAAAAATGGTGGAGCCGAGGGTACCCGAGTGACTTAAGCAAATCAGTGAGCGCAAAACAAGCGTTAGAGTCTAAGTTAGTTAAAGTATAGATTTACAAGTGATTTTGGTTTAATTCCAACTTACTTGTTGTTTATAGATTACCAGACTCGTCCCGAGCCTTTTATCACCCCAAGTCGCTCAGGCAAGTTTTCTACCCGTTATACTGTTGTTGTGATGTAAATATATGTATATGCATTATCTTGTGATATTGCATGATTGTTATTAGCAAATTTTGCGATATATTGGAGCATGCTAATATGGTATATATGCATGTCTGTTTCGTAATCTGGTTATCTATCTGTTGATTTCAATGCTTATAGTTGCATAATACCTATGCTAGAAATAAGCAAGTAGTTGCGTATACCCTTAGTATAGGGGATAAAAGGTGAACATATTTCTAAACCGGGAGTCGATGTTCCCGAGTATATTATATATATATATTTATTTATATATATATATATATGGATATAGTTTTTAAAACTATGGATCGAATAAGGTTTATTCGATACCTTTATTTTATTATTTGAATATTATTTGAATATTCATTCGAGGGCTTATGACTCAGTTTATTTTATTATTTGAATATTATTTGAATATTCATTCGAGGGCTTATGACTCAGTTTATATTATTATTGAATATTACTTGGATATTCATTTGAGGATGTATGACTCCTTTATTTTATTTAATGAATATTATTTATAATATTCATTCGAGGTATTATGACTCTGCTTATTACTGAAATATATTCTTTATTTCATTAGAGAATAAAGTGTTAATAATCAAACTTATTTTCGATTATTCAAATAAAGATAATACTTTCTTATAAGTATATCTTTGGTTATTTAATGTTTATTTCAAGTATAAGTTTTAATACTTCTACTTTAATTATGTTTATAAAGATAATTCTTTATGAGAATATTATTTAAATAATAATATTCAGATATTTTCTAATATATCGGGACTGATTTATTTCATTAAATCAGTTTTACTCCAAACACTCTTTAAAGTGTTTTCGAGTCTTCAAAATGATTTTTAAAAGTTAGAGCGGATCCCAAAACTCATTTTTATATTTAAGATCTTCCTTTTTAAGGGGATTTAAATACTCGCTTAAAACCTGAGGGATCCGGCTCTGTGGTGTATTTTATATTCGCAACAAGGTTGCAGTTTTGGTAAATGAATTGATTACTTACCCAACGTTCGGGAAGTAAGTCCATCTATTGAGTCGGCATAAGCAACATGGGCTCAGTGGGCATCCATGATAGTGTAAGTGGCTCAGTGGGAGTCCATCAAATGCATAAGTGGCTGAGTGGCAGTCCAGCATAGGTCCTAATACGGCCAGGGTGATGACCAGTGGGGAATTCGTCCATCTACTAGTAGAAAAGGTTACTTATGGGTATCTTTGCCTGATCAGCAAGATATCTGGTTTATGCCAAAATTCTTTTCCTTTCCAAAATTCATTGGATGTTTCAAACTCTGTTCATACTTTACATAACAGAGGTTCCAGGAAATGTTTTAGAGATATATATATGTGGATATATATATATCGGGACTAAATAAAGTATCTCATAACTTTTTCATTCAATAATATTTCAAAGATTGAATCTATTCAAATCTTGTCTTGTAGTCTCATCTATGTGATGAACTTTTGAAACTGGTTATAACTTGAACGGTGGTAGTTCAAGTAGTATTGGGAAAGATATAAGTATATTGGGGTATTTGGTAACCTCATCTTTTAAACTTATATCTAGTTAATAATTGTCTTATGAATGACAAAGATTTTCAGAAAAACGTTGAGACAAGGTTAGATGTATGAGATCACCTTGCAACGATATATTTTTTTATATATACAGTTATACACTGGGATTTTGTGTATATTATACATGGAAGAGGACTTCCAATATTTTGAAAAGTATATATGTATATATACTGAATATTTTGCGACTTCATCGCATTAAGATATCAACTTGGTTCATTTCTTTTGACCAAGACTTTCATGAGTACTATGAGAAGGCTCATATATTGTTAATCATTATACATATTATTTTGGTGGGCTTGCTGCTCACCCTTGCTTTCTTCTTTCATCACACAACATCAGATAGACAAGATGAACCGGACCAAGCTTCCGATTCGCAAGAGGTTAGGAGACGTTCCGCAGTTTTCTATAAGCACTGATGCCGCCATAGCTGAGGTAGGAACTACCAATAGGCTAGGCTTTCAACTTTTGATGTATCAGATTATGTATATTTATGAATTGTAATAATGGCAAAGAAATGTAAATTTATTCAGAAACCTGTTTAAGGTGTATTGGCATATAATTGTGGAATAAAACGACTTGTGATTATTTTTGGATATTCATCTCTGAGACTATAACTTGTGGTGTGTGTGTTTATTGTGGGGTCAAAGTACAGAGTAGTTGATTATTTATTAAGATTGGGTGTTGTTAAGGGAAATGGAACTCGTGACGACCCGGATCCCCGACCCCGGATCTGGGGGTGTTACAGAAATGGTATCAGAGCCAAGCGTTATAAACCTCAGAGATGATGTGACGTTAAGATAATAAGTTCACTAAGATAATAAGAACTCTTGCCAAGTTCATAGTCGGGCTACCTAACGTAGTACTGACAGTTAAAACCCTTATGGGAACCCTTATAAATATCGTGATAGAAGCGTAGTTCATTATCGTAGACGGTAGCGGGCTTCCGAACCCTGAGGTTGAGGAGCAACATCGCGATGATATTTTATTACTAATTGGAGATCGGATTTTGGATCCGATAGAGTGTCCTAATGCAGGACCGGATGATGTTGATATTGAGGATTTAGCGGTTGAGGATGTTGTCCTAGAAGGGATAGTTATTGAGGAGGATCCCATGGAGGATCCTGACAGGATTGGATAAAGGACCACTGATGAATTGATGACCATGGTTTGGTCGACTACCAGAGGTAGGATTGGCCGGTCACTACCGGAGGTTCGTTCAAGTTGTAAAGATAGTAGCCCCTTTAACGCGGCTTACTCGTAAGACTGAGAAGTTCGAATGGACAGAGAAATGCGAGAACAGCTTTCAAGAACTGAAGCCGAGGTTGGTGATGGCCCCTATGCTGGCATTGCCGGATGGAAAAAGGAGATTTTGTGATTTGTAAGTGACGCTTCGCATAAGGAATTAGGGTGCTTCTTAGCACAGCAAGATAATCGCGTCTGCGTCAAGACAATTAAGGTAATATGAAATTCAATATCCCCGCCCATGAGCTTAGGCTCGTGGCAATAGTTTTACCCTAAAGATTGGAGGCACTGCTTGTATGGAGAGAAGTGCGAGAATTACCTAAGCCATAAGTGCTCTAGTACATTTTCACGTAGAAAGAGCTCAACATATGCCAGAGGAGGCAGTTAGAGCTAATCAAGAATAATGATTGGGAGATTCTTTATCATGCGGGGAAAGCCAATATGGTGGCTGATGCCCTTAGTAAAAAGGAGAGACTCAAGATGATGATGTCTTTTGGAGAGTTTATAAGAGATTTTGAGAAAATGGAAATAGTAGTGAAGGTAACCGGAGCTGGTACCGAAAAGCTGTTTGAGATTGCAATACAGCCCGAATTATTGGAAAAGATCATATTGTGCCAGAAAAAGTTATGAATGAAGGCAGGGAGCCAACAATTAGATAAAAGATTAATATCGAGAAAGATGATAAGGGAATAATGAGGTATTCCTATAGAATTTGGGTTCCGAAAGTTCAAGAGCGTAAGGATGAGAACTTAGATGAGAGCCATAGTTTGAGGAATAAGATTTAGAGTAAACCCTGAACGTGATAGTCAGGGAGGTCACCATCAAGATAGAAGGAACCCATGACATAATGGAGTGGAAAATAAGGATTTTAAATTAAAAGATGACCCCAATTATGGGGAGTAGGATGAAACATTTCATACTAAGGAAACAGAAAGTCGAGTAAGGAAAGGAGACCCGAGACGGTACTCCTATACGGAAATTCATGGACCTGTCTAAAAAGAACTTAGACTATTATCCCCAACCACCACCCTGAGGAGACAGTGCGGTGAGAAATTCTTTCAGGACCTTTAAGTCGCTAAGCTCTCAGAGTTCCATGGAACAAGCTGACCCAGCCGAGGCAAGAGCCTGGCTAAAGGAAATATAGGAATTATTGGAGATTCTAAATGATTGACGAATCACAAAAGACTGTTTTTGTCACTTACCCTCCTAAGGGAGAGACCACCCGCTGGTGAAAGACCAAGAAAGGCATGGAGCCAGAGATTATAATAAACTGATTAAAGTTTAGTCAATTGTTTTCGGGAAAGTAATTCCCAAGGTTATGGAGATAGTGTAAAAGCTTTAGAGCCAGAACAAAGGCGGACGAGTATGATGAATTATGAATCTAAGTTGTAAAAGTTATCAAGATTCGTTCTGAGGACACGAATCCAGAATGACGGGATGTTTGAAATCAATGCTTATGTGGTGTTGGTTCATGAAATAATGATAAGAGAAAGGAAAAAAAAAAGAAAAAAAAAAGAAAAAGGAATTGAGGTGGAAAGGAATATAAAGGCAACAGAGTTTGAGGAATGATAAGGGAGTTGGGTATGAGGAAACCCTAAAGACTCATATTAATAGAAATAGAAAAGTATATGATCGTCAGGATGAGGGTGATTCACCATGAGTTAAAGTTGACGGTTGAAGGCATAAGAGATGCATATATTTTATCCCCTTTAAGTTGGGAGGATTTGAGGAAACCTTGAGATAGTTTGAAGGATAAATAATGAGACGCGGATAGACTGAGGAGACAAGGAACTAAGAAATTAGGAAAATTGGATGAAGGAAGTGACCTTCAAGAATGTGAAGTGTAAGACCGGTGGCTTGATACCCAGAAAGGGAGATGCCAGGTATGAAAGATATACCAACATTGAGGTGACTGTTGAGATAAACAACAAAAGTAACTAAGGAATTATTAAGAAGAAGTTCACGTTGAACACGACCAATATCTTCCAGAACATCCTTGTTATCATTACCAAATTAGGCAAGACAAGCGGATAACCATTTTTATCTTTTGGAGGCCATGTGGATTGACCTTAACTTGAATAAGGATGCTATTGTGAAATTCGGTATAGACTATCGAGGTGGAACTGATTGAATAAGATACCCTTATCAGGGATATATGACTTTATTTATCCATGGAAGGATGCTTGTACCTTTTTAAAGGTGGAATTAAGGATAGAACATCGGTAACTTAAAACGAATCCTAGGGGAATGCATAAAGGTTGGCATTTCACCCTTAATAGGGATAGTATGAGTTTTGACAGTATGAATTGGAAAGGATTAAGGTAATAATAACCTTTAAGGATCAGTGGAGAAATTTTCAGAAGTAAATAGACAATGGTTCTAGTATTAGTAAATGGTATTTTGATATGCACTGTATATAGGGAATACAGGAGGAACGATTGAAGGATAACCTTAGAGGTTTTATAAGGAAAAAGGTAATATTCAAAATTCTCAAGAATAGAAATGTTGATAAAGGAAATATGACGTAATTATAATAATGCCAAGTGGGGCACGTGTTGAACCACGAGAAAGTATGAATCGAACCAGTAAAGGTCGAAATTATTCAGGACAATTAGGGCCCAGGATAAAAGATGTTCTAAGTATGATTGAGAATCAGTCATGACAGTGATTAACCTCTAAAGACTGAGGCAATAACTTATGGGAAAATGGTGATTTTTTTTTACTCATCAGATATTAAGGAAAACATCTTCACATAAGCTGTGATTGAAATAAGGTAGAAAATATATTTGGAGGTGGTTAAAATGACATTGACTGTAAGGAAATTTTTCTATCAGGAAAGGCTAAAGAGGTGGCCGACACTTTAAAGGTAAGAGAATAATTATAGGCGCTTGTGCCAAAAGAATACAGTGATGATGGTTAAAACTGTGAAGGTTATATTATGGTTTGGAAGATTGACATTCCTCCTGATGACTGTGCAATACCCAACCGTAATAGTAGTTGGTAAAGGTTTAATTCGTGTAATCGCCATGAACGGGCTATCTATCTTATAAGGTCCTATCTTGAGATAAGCCAGAACCATGTTTCAAAAAGGACTAGATGAACCCTTGAGTTAATTCTTCTATTTAGGGCGTATGATTAAGAATGGTATTAACCTGCTATCGTTGCTTCGATTGAAACTCTTCTGCACTTTTATTTGCTTCATGTCATGTATGTATGTCAGGATCAGGAGTGTTCTTCATGAATCAGGAGTGGTGATTATGTTACCTCCTTAGAATGATTTGATATGACATGGATAGACTCCGTATGGTTAGCTATTAAGACTTCATGGAAAATGAATGAGTACAGTAGGTCAGTGGTGGACCATAGTAAGGTAGCAATGATTCTGCGAGTAATGAGCTGTTTACAACCGTGAGAGTTGTATTGAATGGGTGTTGAGATTGAGTACCACTAATCGGGTCGTGGTAGTGTATAAGTTATCATTGATAGACTAATTAAGTAGAGTATCTACCTAGTGAATTATTATTCTTTCTTATCAATAGAGAGTCGTATTATTATAGTAACGATGATGTCTAGAATGAGATCCCAGATTCGATGTTCGATGTCGAGGGAGTTTCAAAGGTAATTGTGTATAAGCTCAAGGAAGAGCATGGGTCCATAGAATGATGGACGGGATAGCGAAAATATTTAAGCACGTGAAATGCGATGCTATAATACTTGATGTTGATATAAATACATATATGTTTTGTTCTTCTATGACAAACCTCTATAGTTCAGAGGTAGATTCCAAGCCAGATATTTTGTGGCAGTATATATTTTTTTTTTCATATATACAATTCTCTTCAGTTCGTTCTTTTCTCTTCTTTTCATTTCATGTAAGCTGAGAAGAACAACCCTTCCAGAAGGGGAGGTATTGCCGAATGACTATCTATCTTTGTGATAGAAGCCTAGTAGGATACCACATGTTGTTTAATTGCTTGTCAAGTACTAAAGGCTGGCCACCTTCTGTACTAACTATGCGATATAACAAGTGTTCATGATCATAGTGATCTCTCAACAAATTCCTTTACTTCTATATGATTGATCAAGCTTCCAAAGATAGAAGCATCTGAAAAAGGAGTAGTAAAGTTATGGTGGTATTCAGAATGGAAACACATTCGTGATACTAAGGTTGACGTGGTTATTAAAAGGTCATAGAACGCTAACGAGCAAAAGTATAACCAGTATAATATTAGGAACGGAAGGTAGTAGCGATTACGAACTGGAAAAGAATAGGTATTAAGAAGCAAAAGCTCTAATGCTAAAAGCTATAATGAGAGTCTGTGCAATAGACTTGAAAGAATTTGGAATGATCACTTAATTCGGATTGAGTTATCTTACGACAATAGATCATATGTCATTATCGAGATGTCGCCTTATGAGATCCTTGAGGGAAGACAATGTCGATCTCCCTTATGTTAGGATGAAGTTGTAGAGCGCAAGATGCTCGGACCCGCAGTAGTCCAAAGGACCAAGGATATGATAGATCTAATCAGAGGACGGCTGGTAGTAGCCCAAGATGGACATGATAAGTATGTTGATTTGACACGAAAGGATAAAGAGTATGAAATAGGGGACCTAGTAATGTTATAGGTATCCCTTGGAAAGGATTGATGAGGTTCGGAAAGAAAGGAAAGCTAAGTCTACAATTTGTTGGACCCTTGAATATATTAAGAAGTATTGGGAAGTTAGCATATGAGCTAGCCTTACCCCAGAACATGTAGCAAGTCATAACGTGTTTCATGTATCAATGTTAAGGAAGCGTAATTCAGATGCCAGATAAATAGAGGCATATGAGCGCATAGATATGTAACCCGACGTAACCTATATGGAGCAACCAGGAAGGGTTATAGAGTGAAAAGGAACAAGTGCTTAGGAGAAGGATTATCAAACTAGGCAGAGTTTGGTGGTAGAACCACAATGTGGGAAAATTGACTCAAGAGTTAGAAGGTGTAATGCTAAGAAAGTATCCCCATTTGTTTTCTATCTGATTCCGGGACGGAATCCTTTTAAGGAGGGGAGACTGTAATAACCCCAATTTTTGGAAAATTTTTGAAACCCTTATGAATAGTGTTTTTGCTGAATGAGAAAACTTTTCATGCCACACTATGTAGGGGTTCTGATATGGATATTCTGAGATTTTATTAGTACTTTATATGGGATATAAGTGTATGTAAAGATCGTCAGAATCCAAATCCGAACACTTTGATTTTTCCCGGAAATCCACTAGATACGGAGAGAATTGAGTATAAGGTAACAGGATAAAAAGGATTTAAATTAAAGGATTATAGGAGAGGATCATAAAAGGAATATATTATATTGAGAAAGGTTAAGGGAACCTAAGTAATAAGATCCTGGGTATGATCCCTCAAACGATAAACGAAAACGAAAGTTAAGCGAACCATATAACAGATCAGCGGTCATTAGGCAAACAATTAGGAAGTTAAGCAAAGGGATTAGAGGAAGTGATGTCACCCAACCAATGAGAAGAGGACAAGGAAGGGAGGATGACATAGCAATGTGATGTAAGCATGACATAGGGAAGGAGGAGGTGTGGTTGGTTTATAACCACACAAATATAAGGTTATTAAGGTAATTAACCAAAAACAAAACAAAAAACAACCAAGCTAAGCCAAACAAATCAAAAAACACAAAATCATTTCATTCTCATCATCTTGCTCTCGGCTTTTCATCTTTTTCAAGGGCAAGAATTTCAAAAATCAAGTTCCAAGCATTGTTAAATCACAAGGTAATTATCTAAGCTTCCTTGTACATAGATATGGATATGCTATAAGTTTAAGCTCCTAATTCCTTCACAATCTCTTCCAATAAATCAAGGAAGAAGATGGTGAATAGTAACCTTCAAGAAGTAACTTTAGTTTTCTTGAATTTTTATGAAAGATTAAGGTTATACAAGCAAGGATCAAGGTTCTTTTAGGCATTCAAAGCTCTTGGGTTGTGTTAGGAAGCTTCAAGGAGGTATAAACAACTTTCACCTTTAACTTATAGTTTGAACTTTGAGTTTTGATGAGTTTATGGATGGATTAATGTATATATAGAAATATCCATGTATGTATAGCAAGATCCATGTATGTTAGATAGTTTGGTTGGATTTGTGGTGATTTTGGATATGAATCTTGGTTAATGGTTAATGAATCTTAAGTTATGGTTAGTAGATCATATTTGTGGTTGAATAAGTTGGAAAACCTTGAGATTATGGACTGACTTTGCCTTGATATAAGTTGTGTTTGAGGTATTGATGATGGTTGGGTGGTTTGTAGTGAATTGGTAAAGAATTGGAGTGGTATAAATATTGGTAATCGCGTAAACATAGCCGTCGTAACGTCCGATTTTCTTTAGACTGTTTTGTGCATAACATTAGGACCCGAGGACCCCCTGCTAGATTATGACCACTGCCATTTTTAGATAGCTCATGTTACGAGCTTCGTTTTGATATGTAGTTCGTTCGATTCCGATGCACGGTTTAGGAGAAACGACCGTTTCAGGTAACGGCGTTTCGCGAATGAAACTTTTCCCCTCGCCTTACTTTGAAACATAGGTTAAAGACCAAAAAGGGTTAATTAATGTATGAAACATTTATGGTAAGTGTGTTAGGCAGTTGGTAAGACACTCGCGAAGGAATCGCTTTAAAACTCGTAAAGGTTAAATTATTAAAAATGGTGGAGCCGAGGGTACCCGAGTGACTTAAGCAAATCAGTGAGCGCAAAACAAGCGTTAGAGTCTAAGTTAGTTAAAGTATAGATTTACAAGTGATTTTGGTTTAATTCCAACTTACTTGTTGTTTATAGGTTACCAGACTCGTCCCGAGCCTTTTATCACCCCAAGTCGCTCAGGCAAGTTTTCTACCCGTTATACTGTTGTTGTGATGTAAATATATGTATATGCATTATCTTGTGATATTGCATGATTGTTATTAGCAAATTTTGTGATATATTGGAGCATGCTAATATGGTATATATGCATGTCTGTTTCGTAATCTGGTTATCTATCTGTTTCCCTCTGTCACATAGTTGACTGATGCTCAATAGATTGGAGACTATCAACTAGTACAACTTCATCAATGATGACATTTTCCTTTGAAATCAAGCCATATCCCATAATGAACCCTTTTCTGTCATCTCCAAAGGTTATGCTAGGGCCAGATCTCTCCTTAAACTCTGTGAGCAGGGTGAAATCTCCTGTCATGTGCCTTGAACAACCACTGTCCAAGTACCATATATTCCTTCTTTTTCCCTGCACACAACAAAATCAAATCAAGTTAATTTTGGTACCCAAGTTTCCTTGGGTCCAGCCTTGTTAGTCTTTTTCCTAGACTTCACACTTCCTGCACCTTTTGACTTAGGTAACTTTGAGTCAACCTTGGTCTCAGATGTAATTGGTTGAAGTGTAGGGTTAGTCACAGAATCATTTAGCACATTTGGTTGAATTTGATAAGGCATAGATTGTGCAAACATGTTATTCCATATAGGCATGTTGTATGGCATTTGAGGCATACTAAATGCAGCAAAATAAGGATTATTAACATATGGCATGTTTGCAAAATGTGTATGAGGATTCTGTTGAGACAGAACAGGCATGGCATGTAATGGTGACATAGATATGTTAGGCATGGAAGGATTTAAAGGCATGGGAGCATTCTTAACAGATTTGCAGTTAGCAGATAGATGATTAACACTACTACAATGCACATAACTTTTTCTAGGAGCATACTTATTAGGTGTGTAGTTGTTGTGTTTTTTAATCTCTACCTTCCCATTTCTATTGGATTTTCTTTTAGTTTCCTTTTTATCCTCAACCAATTTAAGCCTATTCTTTAACTGATCTAAAGTCATGTGTCCTATATTCACCTTACTAGCATCTTTGGATGTGCTAGCTTCTTCTTTGAGAAAGTTCTTGGAAGTTGAACCAAACTTCTTGCTGAGATTTTTCAAATTATCCTTTTTAGAATCATTTGCCTGTTTCAACTTATCAGCCTTCAACGGATGCTCCTTTTCTTCCTTCAACAGATGACTTTCACCATCCGTTGATTCCACATCCATTGACAGTCCATCGATTAATTCCATTTCCTTTTTGTTTTTCTTCGAGGCATTTTCATAGAAGGATTCAATTCCTTGAACTTTGGCAATTTGAGCACTAACATCCCTAGATATTTTCCAGGCCTTGATTACCTCTTGCTCACGTTCTAGTTGTTTAGAAATAATTTCTACTTTCTTAACAGACTCTTCTAGTTCACTCTCAATAGATAAGCATTTGATTTTAATCTTTTCAATCTCAATTACCTTACCCTCTAACATAGCATTCCTATCACTTAAAAATAGATTATTCTCTTTAATTCTTATGTTCTCTTTAGTCAGTGATTTAAGGGAAACACTTAAATGATACAATTCAGTAGACATATCATTTATAGCTTCATTGCATTCATCTTTAGAAAGCTGAGAGAGGTCAGTAGTGATTACCTGGTTTCTTGATGAACTAGTTTCATTCTCATCAGAATTAGCCATCAGGGCTAAGTTGACATACTCCATATCATCATCTTCATTGGCTCCATCAGCTGCCCAGTCATTTTCCTGAGTCAGAAAAGCCCTTTCCTTTTGTTTGAGCAATTCGAAATATTTCTTTTTGTAATCCACTTGCTCAAATTTCTTCTTTTCAGAAGTTGGCTTTCTGCACTCACTTGCAAAGTGTCCACTTGTGCCACAGTTATAACACTTGAACTTAGACTTGTCCACCATGTTCTTGTTTGTCTTAGTGGCTCTAGTGTTTTTTTTTTGAATTTCATCTTTGCAAATCTTCTGGACAGAAAGGCCAGATGTTCATCAACATCATCAGAGTCATCTTGACTGGAATTGTCTTCAACCTCAGTTGCTTGCTCATTTCCCTTGCTTGATTATGATTTGCTTGTGCCAATTTTGAGACTTGGCATTGTCTTTTCTTCATTCCTGGCTTCAATTCTCTCATTTTCAGCTACAAGTGCAACTGATCCACCTTTTCTCCTTCCCTTCTCCAACAGCCATCTTGCTCCATCTCAAGTTCATAGGTCTTCAAAATTCCATATAATCTTTCAAGTGTGAAGTCCTTATAATCTTGAGAATTCCTTAGTGAAACAGTCATAGGCTTCCATTCCTTTGGTAGAGACCTTAGAAATTTTAAGTTGGAATCCTTGACTTAGTACACTCTGCCATACAGCTTCAATCCATTCAACAGTTTCTGAAATCTATTGAAAGTATCATTCAATGATTCTCCTTCATCAGAATGAAAATATTCATATTGTTGAATGAGAAGCTTCATTTTGTTCTCTCTAACTTGCTCAGTACCTTCATAGATAAGTTGTACAGTATCCCAAATTTCCTTAGCAGAGAGGCTGTTAATGACATTATCAAACATATCTTTGTCTAGGCCATTAAACAGAATGTTCATGGCCTTCTTGTCCTTGTGAACCTCTTCAATATCTTCAGGAGTCCATTCTGCTCTTGGCTTGGGAATAGACTGTCCAACAGCAACTGTGGCAGTAGCAGCTTTGGCTACTTTATGAGGGATGTGGGGACCATTCTCAATGCAGTTTATATAGCTTTCATCTTGAGAGAGAAGATGTAGATGCATCTTTACTTTCCAGTGATGATAATTATCTCTTTCCAGGATTGGAATCTTTACTCCAATGTCCTTCTTACTCATGATGTTAGTAGAATAGATCTTTAAACACTTTGTATGTTAAGAGCTTGCTCTGATACCAATTGTTATTCCCAAGGAACTAAAAATGAGATTTACAGAAGGGGGGTTGAATGTAAATCTCAAAACTTTTTCAAGTGTTGAGCAGTTTCAAAAGCTAAGTATATGATGAACAGATGTGTGTGAATTTCTTTAAGCAAGTGCAGACAGATGTATACTCAAAACACAAATGTAAAGGACACAAAGGCTTTAAAAACTTTTCTGGTGGATTTGTTGTTCCACCAGAGATGTGTATTTCAGAAAATCTGTGATACAAAGAATTGTTCACAGCTGCTTCCTAGTACAAACTAGATGATTTTCTCTCTGAATTTTTCTAAACAGCTCTGGAAAATTCACACCTAATTACTAGCTACAACTTGGTTTATATATCACCAAGTATTTCAAGTGAAGACAAAGATAAAATACAATTATAAAATAGTTCTTCACATGTTTCTTCTTGATTTCTCTGTCCAATGCAATCTAAGATAATCTGAGAATCTTTGAATACTTCCTTGTTTGCACCAGAATGGAAATGCTACTTTTTCTTGCTTCCTCCAAGAGGCTACCACATTCCAATTGTCTCTGTCAACCCATGTGCCTCTGTCAGCTTATGAATTGTCACTATCAACTGCTATGGAACTGAGCATCCATTAAGCTTTCATCCGTTGGTGGCTTTATCCGTTGATGCTCTTATCCGTTGATGCTTTAGCAGTTGAAGCTTTATCCGTTGATGCATTCATCCATTGATGGATGTTATCCGTTGAAGCTTTAGAGACATCCATTGAGGCTTTGTTTCTCATCCGTTGAAGGTCTTTAATTTATCAGTTGATACTACTTCATTTATACAAAATTACAAGGCATGAAATATTTACAATTAGCCCTCCTATTTGTATATCCACTAGTATTCAACATGATTTATAATTTCCTACAACTTATAAGAATTATAACTCATTTACAAAGACTGAAATGTGCTACAATACTAAACTTATTTCTAAGTAAAGCTACTTCATCAACGGATAGCCAAAGTGGTCTTATCCGTTGAGGCTACAAACACTAGATTTCTACTTAAGTGCTTTGTTTAACTTATCATCAAACTAATACACATATATTCCTAACAATTGAGTTGTCCGGAATCTGGAGCTTGCTGACGGCGTTAATGGCGGTTTGCGCCGGAGCTGTCGATCTTCGGATCATTTATGAAGATGGTTCTTGTGTCTGTGTTGTTGATACGACTATGAATCATTTTGTACTGAAAAGAATCGCGAAATCGGGACAAAGGAGGGTGAATGGCGTTCGCCGGAAACCAGAGGATTCGCCGGAATCTGCGAATTTCCGGCTTGTTCTTGGGTTTCTTGACGACCCGGTTCGACCCGTTTTAAACCCAATTTCCGACCCGGTTTCAATTCATTTTCCCCCAAATCAATTCATTTTCCCCCAAATCAATTTCCGACCCGGAATTTATTCAATTGCAACCAGTAAAAATACTGTAAATACAGAGAAAAATCTAGAAACCGATACGTTCCTGAGAATCAATCGTAGAAACGAAGGCGTTATCGAACTCCAATTCGGGCGTGCAGCATATCAAAACAAAGCTCTCAAAATCTTCTTTCTGAATCAATCATCAGTTTTTGCCCAGGAATCAAGGTATTTTTCTTATTTAATTATTTTAATTAGAATTATTTAGGGAATAAAATATGAATTTTTGCAGACGTGATTATTTGATTGTTTTGATGATTCCATGTTGTAGAGCATGTTTTTCTGGTCAATTTCATATATTATACTTCAAAAATAGAGTTCAATATCATGTAGTAATTAAGGTTTGATTTTCTGAAAATTCTTTGAAAAAGTGTTCTTAGTGTTCTTGAGAATCAATCGATCATTTGAGGGTGATGCAGATTTCAGAATTCGAAGTATGAGTAACCAAAATGCTCAGGTTTTCGTGCTCTTTCTGTTTATGCCATCAAATCATTCAAACGATTAGTAATTTGTAAATTCGTAATTTAGGGTTTATCCCCCGAAATAAGGGTTTCTTATTGACTGATTGTTGGATTATTTTGATGGTATCAATAGCTTCAGCAGGTTTCTTAGAGTCGACTTATGTATAAAAGTTTATTGTTTGATTGCGGAATCACGTAAATTGAGTTGGCCGGAATCTGGAGCTTGCTGACGGCGTTAATGGCGGTTTCCATCGGAGCTGTCGAACTTCGGATCGTTTATGAAGATGGTTCTTATGTCTGTGTTGTTGATACGACTGTGAATCATTTTGTACTGAAAAGAATCGCGAAATCGGGACAAAGGAGGGTAAACGGCATTCGACGGAACCCGGAGGACTCGCTGTAATCTGCGAATTTTCGGCTTGTTCTTGGGTTTCTTGAGGACCCAGTTCGACCCGTTTTAAACCCAATTTCCGACCCGGTTTCAATTCATTTTCCTCCAAATCAATTTCCATAAGACTGTTTCTGTAATTTTCTGTTTTATTAATAATTCAAAAATCCTATTTTTAATTTCCAAAAATTCATTTTTATTTTGAAAATCATTATTTTAATTCTGAAAATTTATTCTAATTCAAAAATAAATCCAAATTATTTAGTTAATTAATTTTAGTTGATAATTAATTATTTGATTAGTCAATTAATTTAAATATTAATTGAATAATTAATTTAATTAGTTATTAATTAATTTTAATTGATTATTTAATTATATTTAATTATTTATTTTGATTTAAAAATTCTGAAAAATAGTTTCGAGCTATAAAATATTATTTTAAATTATTTTCCAGTCTCGATAATTCTTATAAAATTATTTTCGGGTGTTCGAACCCTATTATTTAATTATAAAATGATTCGGAGACCCGTTTTAATTCCGGAAAATGTTCAAAAATTCATAATAAATCAATCGTTCGTCCGTTTAACACGAAACGAACGCCTCTAGACTCAGAAAAATATTTTGCTTTCAATAAAAATATTTTCGAGACCCAAATCCTTTTGTTTCGAAAGGTCGCTTGTTTTGTAAATCGAATCTGAGTCGCATAGTGACTGAAAAATCACATTTTGACCCAATTTCAGTTTTAAATGTATTGGGTTGGACCTTTTGGCGAACCGAGTCATATGTGATATAAATTATGTAATACGTGAGTTATGTGTTTACGTGCTATGTGAATTACGTGTGTATGTGGATCAAGAGTCCTGTGTTTGTCTGTTATAGTTATGTGTGGGCTATCGTATGGGTAGACAATAGGTTGTTGACGCGCAGTTCGTCGAGTGATTATCGTTTAGGCGATTAAAGTTAAATCTTTTAATTATAGATGCGGATCATTCGAGTTGATCAGGACAAGACGTTGGATAAAGAATTAGATGGAATGGTATTGGATATCTGGCTTCTAGCAATCGCAGGTGCAGCATTTCAGTAAAGTGTTGAAAAGAAGGACAGTGATGTTTTGAGATGGAATGCCAGAATTGATACGTCTTTACGAGTATGACTAACTGCTAAATCCTAAAGGCAAGTATCCCTATCATCACTTATTGTTCAAGTGATATTTATTTTGAATCCTATTATGCAAATATTGTTTTCCCTATTCTCAGTTCAGAATAGATAAATGTTTTACATATTGCTGAAGTAAATGATTATGTTTATGCAAGTACTCTTCTGCTATTCTATGTTCAGAATAGGTAAGTGATTTTACTTATCAAATTACTGGATTTATAAATGTTTTGGATTTTGAGAAAGATGATTTTGTTGCGAGTATTCCAGCCCAAGTGAATGGGGGAATAAAATTATTTAGGATGTCGATTGATTCGGCTCCTTTTTTAATAAAAAGGCTTTTAAGATTAGAATGGTTACTGGTTACTGGTTACAGCGTAGGTGATCGAGATATTGGTCCAGCTGTAATATCTTTCAAGGCTTGTTATGCCTTTTCTGGCACCCTATAGGTACCGAATGGCTGCGGGATACGGGTAGTACCTATATTTACGGTAAGGTTGCGGGATACCGGTGTTGTTTCACGACTGATCATCGGGAACGGCATGAAATATTATTGGTTCCAATCTAAATATGGTTTTCTTTATCAACTGATTCTGTTTTGGATTAAAAGTGAATTGCAGTTTTGATTCAGATTCTGATTTATGCTGATACTTACGTTGTTGTTAAATATCAAAGGTGGTATTAGTATAGATGATTGATGTTGACTTCAGTATGGGATGTTGTGAGCATCAAAGTTCGTATTGATATCTAATTTGATATGACAACAAAATAAGTATTAATATCAAGAGTTCAATTTTGAGTAAAGTTTATAATTCAATCCATAATCATTGTTTCTTGTTAATATGGTTTACGATATTTCCGTAAACACTGTTTTACGAGTTTTATTCTCGTCAAGATTCAAAGTATTGCTGAAGCATTTCGCTCAAAAGTATCAAAATGGTTTTGAATACAATTAAGGAATCAATTATGGGATTCCTCAACTAAAATTTTATGATTCAGCAATTATGATTTTTAAATGTTCTGCGCTGATGCAGATGTCGGTTTTATATCAAAACAACCCTATATTCGCTATAATGATCTTGCTAAGCATTTCTTTCGCTCATACTTGCCTGTTTTTAAATTTAACCTCCAGTGAGGATTAGCTTGCGCTGTTTAGCTTGCGCTGTTTAGCTGCGTAATTCAAGGAAGCAAATAAGAAGCTCTTGGAAGGTGATGGGTCCAGGGTTTGCGAACTAGTGTAAGTTTTATTTTATAAAGTTGTTTTTATTATATTATAATTGTGTATTTTATAGTTGGGCCTAGTATACTTCTTTTCGAAGTTATACTAGGGGGTTTAGCTTTGAGTTTGGAAATTGTTGAAAAGAGTTTTAAAGAAAATGGAAAAATTATTTGTGGAATTTGGATACCTTGTTTCTAGAACTGTAACCTTAAAAGATCTTGGATTAGTTTGGGGTCATAAATGATAAATATCTTCCGCTGGCATTTGTTTATTAATTAAACAGGTTAATTTGGATTGAAGTTTTATAGTGACGACCAAATCCTCTGACCCCGGATTTGGGGGCGTTATAATTATTTCCTCCTGACATTTCTTTATCTTCTTTAACAATTTTGGCTGAAACGTCATACTATACATCTTTGCTTCATCAGGTTTACAAATTCTGACTTCCAAATCCAACTTCTGAAACTCCTTATATAACTCTTCAGGAACTGTTAACAAATTCAATCTTTCCTTTCTTCTTAACGCGTCTGCCATCACATTTGCTTTTCCTAGGTGATAGTTAATTATGCAATCATAGTCCTTGATCAACTCCAACCATCTTCGTTGTCTCATATTAAGTTCCTTTTGCATGAATATGTACTTCAAACTCTTATGATCCATGTAGATTTCGCATTTTTCTCCATATAAATACTGTCTCCAAATCTTCAAGGCGAACGCTCCTAGTTCCAAGTCATGAGTAGGGTACTTCTGCTCATGAGGTTTTAGTTGTCTAGATGCATATGGAATAACTTTATCATGCTGCATCAAGACACAACCTAATCTCTTATGAGAAGCATCACTATAGATTACGAAATTCCCTTGATCATCAGGAAGTGACAAAACAGGTGATGTGATTAATCTCTTCTTCAATTCTTGAAAACTTTCTTCACACTTCTTATTCCATATAAACTTCTCATTTTTCCTGGTGAGCTTTGTCAAAGGTGTCACAATCTTTGAGAAATATTGAACAAATATTCGATAATATCCTGCTAATCCCAAGAAACTCCTCACTTTTGTTGGCGTTTTTGGCCTTTCCCAATTCATAACAGCTTCAATCTTCGTTGGGTCCACTTTGATCCCTTCGCTACTGACTATGTGCCCTAAAAATTGAACTTCATGTAACCAAAACTCACACTTTGAAAAATTGGCATATAACTTCTCCTTTCTCAAAATTTCCAAAGCTATCCTTAAATGTTCCGCATGATCTTCTGTTGACTTCGAGTAAATCAAAATATCATCTATAAACACAATGACAAACTTGTCTAAATATACCTTAAATTTTTGTTCATCAAGTCCATAAATATTGTCGGGGCATTTGTTAATCCAAAAGACATCACTAAGAATTCATAATGACCGTACATTATTCTGAAAGCTGTCTTTGGTATATCTTCAGGCTTGATCTTTAACTGGTGATATCCGGATCTCAAATCAATCTTAGAGAAATACTTGGCTCCTTTTAGTTGATCAAACAAATCATCGATTCAAGGAAATGGGTACTTGTTCTTGATCATAATCTTATTAAGTTCTCGATAGTCGATGCATATCTCATGCTTCCATCTTTCTTCTTAACAAATAGTACCGGTGCACCCCATGGGGATACACTGGGTCGAATCACTCCTTTCTCTAACAATTCCTGTAATTGCTTTCCCAATTCCTTCATTCCCATTGGCACCATTCTGTACGGGGCCTTAGATACTGGTTTCGTTCCAGGTTGGCTGATCTTTGTTGACTGGCTCTCTGGTTGGCTGATTATGGTACTCCCTTGAATAGTACAATCTCTGGTTGCATCTGTAGCAGACCACATTCAACTTGTTGAAAAATCCTCCATGCTTCTTTCCACAAACTTGACAATCTAGTAAACTTGGCCTCTATCGGGCTGGCTGGTTCCCAGTGGCTGGACGGTTACCTTGGCCCTGTTACCTATATTCTGTTTGTTAAAATTTCTTCCAGGCCCTTGGTGCTTGTTTAAGTCCATATAATGCTTTGTCAAGTCTGTACACATGATCAGGAAATTTTGGATCAATGAAGCCTAGTGGTTGCTCAACATATACTTCTTCTTTTAACTCTCCATTCAGAAAAGCACTCTTGACATCCATTGTAATAACCCCAAAAAATTTTGAACTTTTTGTAACCCTTATGAATAGTGTTTTGCTGATTATGCTGAATGAGAAAACTTTTCATGCCACACTATGTAGGGGTTCTTTTATTGATATTCAGAGATCTTATTAGCACTCTATATGGTATATAAGTGTATGTAAAGATCGTCAGAATCCAAATTCGAACACTTTGATTTTTCCCGAAAATCCACCAGATACAGAAAGAATTGAGTGTAAGGTAACATGATTAAAAGGATTTTAATTCAAGGATTATAAGAGAGGATCATAAAAGGAATATAATGTATTGAGAAAGGTTAAGGGAACCTAAGTAATAAGATCCCGGGTATGATCCCTCAAACGATAAACGAGAACGAAAGTTAAGCGAACCGTATAACAGATCAGCGGTCATTAGGCAAGTAATTAGGAGTTAATCAAAGAGGTTAGTGATGATGATGTCATCAAACCAACAAGAAGAGGACAAGTATGGGAAGATGACATAAGAATGATGACCTAAGCATGACAAAGAGAAGTGTGTTGTTGGTTGATTGTGAACCACACAAAATTTACCATGGTAACAATCTAATTAACAAACAAAGTGGATCAACCAAGCCAAAAAAATCATAACAAAAAAAAGCACAAAACACTTCCATTTTCAAGAAGAGCTCTCGGCTTCTTCATTTTTTTCAAAGAAGAAAATTCAAAATCCATGATCCAGGCATTGTTAAATTGTGAGGTAATTATCTAAGGTTCCTTGTACATAGATATAGATATCCTAAAAGTTTAAGCTTCAAATTCCTTCACAAACTCTTCCTATAATTCATGGAAGAAGAGAGTGAATAGTATTTTTCAAGAACTTGAAATTTTGATCTTGTGTTTTTGTTTAGATAAAGCTTTAGTAAGGATTTTCCAAGGTTGTTCCAAGCTCCTTAGTTACTCTTACTCACCAAGGAAGGTATAATCTCATACCCTAGCCCTACTTTTCTATATTTAGGGTTTTTGTGTTTGGTATGGTTCATGAGAAGCATGGTTATTGAATATTTAGAGATTAGTTGGTTTTGTGATATTTTTGGAGTTGTAAATCTTGATTATTAATTAATGAACTTAAGTAAGCTTTTAGTTCATGATTGAGAAGTAGTATAAATTGTAGAACTTGAGGTGTTGGGGCTGTTGTAGTATTGTATGGATGGAGTTTGGTTGTAGTAATGATTGTGGATTGATTGTGGATTGATTTGGAATAGGATAAAATTTGGTAATCGCGTAAACATAGCCGTCGTAATGCCCGATTTACTTTAGACTGTTTTTGTTCTTAACATCAGGACCCGAGAACTCACTGTTAGGTTTTCACCATTTCCATGATTAGATAGTCATGTTACGAGCTTCATTTTGATATGTGGTTCGCTTGAATCCGATGTACGGTTTAGGAGAAACGACCGTTTTAAGTAACGGCGTTTTGCGAACGAACCATTACCCCTCGCCTTACTTTGAAACATTGGTTAAGGCCCTTAAATGACTAATTGGATTATGAAACAATTATGTAAAGTGGGTTAGACAGTTGGTAGGGTACTCGCAAAAGAATCGCCTTAAAACTCTTAATGGTTAATTTATTAAAAATGGTGGAGCCGAGGGTACTCGAGCGACTTAAGTGAATCGTTAAGCACAAAAGCGAACGTTGGGGTCTAATTGGTTAAAGTATAGATTCATAAGCGACTTTGGTTTAATTTCAACTTATATGTTGTTTATAGGTTACCAGACTCGTCCCAAGCCATTTATCACCCCCAGTCACTCAGGCAAGTTTTCTACCCGTTATACTATTGTTATGATGTATATATGTATATGCATTATCTTGTGATAGATGCATGATGGTTAATTAGCAAATCTTGCGATATATTGGAGCATGCTGATATGGGATATATGCATGTCTGTTTCGTAATCTTGATATCAATCTGTTGATTCCAATGCTTATAGTTGCATAATACCTATGCTAGAGATAAACAGTAATTGTGTATACCCTTAGTATAGGGGACCCAAAGGTGAACATTTTTCTAAAACCGGGAGTCGATGTTCCCGAGTATATTATATATATTTATACATATATATAGATATAGTTTTCAAAACTATTAATCGAATAAGGTTTATTCGATAACTTTATTTTTATTAATGAATAATACTTTGAATATTCATTCGAGGACTTATGACTCGGTTTATTTTATTTAATGAATAATACTTTGAATATTCATTCGAGGACTTATGACTCGGTTTATTTTATTTAATGAATATTATTTTGAATATTCATTCGAGGACTTATGACTCCGATTATTTACTAAATAATATTCTTTATCTTATTAAAGAATAATGTTTCGATAATCAAACTTATTTTCGATTATTCAAATAAAGATAGTACTTTCGTATAAGTATATCTTTGGTTATTTAATATTCATTTCAAGTATGAGTTTTAAAACTTCTACTTCAAATTATTTATATAGAGATTATCCTTATGGGAATATTATTTAAATAATAATATTCAGATATTTTCTAATATATCAGGACTGATTTATTTAATTAAATCAGCATTACTCCAGATATTCTTAAAAGTGTTTTCGAGTCTTCAAAATGATTTTAAAAGCTAGAGCGGATCTCAAAACTCAATTTTATATTTAAGATCTTCCTTTCAAAGGGGATTTAAATACTCGCTCAAAACCTGAGAGATCCGGCTCTGTGGTGTATTTATATTCGCAACAAGGTTGCTGTTTTGATAAATGAATTGATTACTTACCCAACATTCGGGAAGTAAGTCCATTTATTGAGTCGGCATAAGCAACATGGGCTCAGTGGGCGTCCATGAAAGTGTAAGTGGCTCAGTGGGAGTCCATCAAATGCGTAAGTGGCTGAGTGGCAGTCCAGCATAAGGTCCTATTACGGCCAGGGTGATGACCAGTGGGGAATTCGTCCTTCTACTAGTAGAAAAGGTTACTTATTAGTATCTTTGCCTGATCAGCAAGATATCGGGTTTATGCCAAAATTCTTTTCTTTCCAAAATCATTGGATATTACAAACTCTGTTCATACTTTACATGACAGAGGTTTCCAGGAAATGTATAAGAGATATATATGTGGATATATATATCGGGACTTAATGAAGTACCTCGTAACTTCATTTCATTCAATAATATTTCAAAGATTTAATATATTCAAGTCTTAACTTGTGGTCTCATCAATGGGATGAACTTTTGAAACTTATTATACTTTGAACAGTGGTAGTTGTGACGGCCTCAACCCCGGGGTCAGGAGTTGACGTCACAAAACACAATTACCAAAAATATAAACAACAGAATTATTATTAAAATATACTAACTTGACCCCAAACCAAGATCCGATCCAGGTTCAAGTATAATTCAGGTTCTCAATACTACAAACACTTTATTCAACATCTAACACACTCTAACTTTATTCAGCAACTCCTCAGACCTCCTGGCCTGATACAAACTACCTCAGAGGAGCCGGGTCCTGTAGGGGCGGGAACATAGGTCGGTTTGACTGATCTTCTAGGCATCTGCGAGATATACATAACAGTTTGCAAGGGTGAGCATAATCGCTCAGCAGTACCAAAATATGAATAACAAAATAAAACAGTAATGTAACAATGATAGGAACAGAACTGTAATCATGATATCAACATTATGCAACAAAAATCAGATAAAGCTGGATATCACTAACTAGCATGCTTCATCAAAACAACATAGTAGTGTGCTGTAAAAACACCAGAGTCCAATTTTAGCATGCTAGTCACACTTATAAAATTACTGTTTCAACTATTCGTACCCTTACGAGAATCACAAAACCCAATCAGATACGTAATGGATATGTGAAGACAGCTGATCAGGCTATCAACACCAGACGGCTCCAACTGCCAACTTATTTATGGCTCCAACTCCCATCTCATTTACCTGTTCTGTAACTCAGAGACTAGCTAGGTCTCTGATCTGCTGGACTAATCGGTTCTACAGTGCGCGCAACCGAATTAGCCTCTTACGCCACCTCAATAGGCCTACTCTGGCCCCAACATATCCCATATCTGATCATTTTATCCAGTTTTCAAAAATCACTTTTACCTATCTCTTTTTCAAAATCAATTCTGTCACAACACACTATTCAAATCCTCTTTTCATTTAAATCACGTTTAGAGATAAGTATTTTTAGAAGTTACTTTTCCCCAAAACATAATTTTAAACAACATTTCAAATACGGGGGATACGTAACTTAAAACGTTTCTGTTCCATTATGAAAGTAAAACCTTTAGCTATTCATATGCACTGAACCATAAAAGAATGGTCAGGGGTACTTGCCTTGCAACGCTTTACAAAACCCTAATTAGCTTTCACATTGACTTTAATCCTGGGAAAACTCGCTCGGAATCTACAAATACAGAATATCCTAATCAGTTACACCGACATGCTTGATATCCTCGAATTCTAACAACTCAATTCGATAACCCGACTCGTATTATTATACACATAAACCCGTAATCACATAGTCACGTAGTCGGAATATTGTTAGGGGTAACACGTAGAATTTAATTATGTACATTTACAATATATTTTTAGGAAATTTTGGCAGCATCTTATTTGTTTATAAAACTACACGTCGATTACGATCGACGTCAATAATCAAAATAATCCCCAATATCACTCCACCATTTATACAACATACATCCCAACACCAATCAAAATTAATTTTTTAAGTCCGAAAAATATTTTACATAATCATTTTATTTATTATAAAATTTAGGACTCAGAACATCGTCATCACCGTCCACCGTCCGCTCGTAACGAGTCATCGCGGTACAGCGACAAAATTTATTGGTGCCCGAAATATTCGGGTATCCAAATAAATTCCACCGATTTAATAATAAGTATTTTCCCACGCGAATTAATAATATCACGAATTTTACTCAATAATTCCTGCAGAAAAAGAATAAGAATTAAAATTGCAACAACCAAGTCCAACTGCACGCACAGGCTCAACCAAGAGCCCAAAACCAAAATCCAACGGCAAGGCCCAACAGCAAGGCCCAACAGGGAAATCAGCACAAGCCCAAAGAACCAACCCACAATAACATCACAGAAGACAGGGGAGCAAGCACGCGGCCACGCGCCGCCCCAGCCACACCACCAACACAACACAGCACACACGAACGCACACACATAAATTACATACACACACATATATATACAACAGTATATATATATAGACATAATCCAACAAGACTGATCGGAACCACCAAGCTCACCGGAAAATTGTGGCGGCGGCGAGGCCAAAGCAACCAGAACGGGAACGGAGGAAAACAGGGAAGAACAGCCGGAACACGCGAGGAAAAACAGAGGAGGGATATGGGGAATAGAGAGGGGAGAGATACAGAGAGAGATAAGAGATTAGACCGAGAGAGAGAGAGACTGAAATGGGAACAAAAGAGAAACAAACTGCAGCCAACACGTGTCCTGTAAAAAGGATACGTGTTAACTTCTTATTATAAGTTGTTAACATGTGTCCCGAAATACCCGGGGACCTGAATTTTTATCCCGAGTTTGAAATTAGCGAACCGAGACATCCTTAAAATAATTTCGAAAAATCACGATAATAGTCTAAAAATATTTTAGATATCCTGAAGTTAATAAAAATATAAGTATTGAAATTTTAAAAACACTTTCGAGGTGTGCTTTATACCCGCTTTTTAACAAATAACGAGACGACACGCGGGTGAAACGATTCCCGAAAATTCCCAAAATAATTTTAAAATTCTCCGAATAATACAAACTTAATAAAATATAAGTTTCATGATTTTTAAAGAATTCCTGAATTAAATATGGATTTTACAGATAAACACACTCAGAAAATCATTTAAGGGTAAATAATTAATAAAATATTGATTTCTCAATTTTATAAAGTCCTAAAAGTAATTATTGAAATTATAAAATTAGAAAACCAATTTTAAAGACAATCTAAATATTTATGGAATTAAAACTTCAACAAAATCACTTTTATAAGCAAAAAAATAAAATCATATATCTCATTAATAAATCACACAATTCAATCTCATATAACAACAATCATAAATAATTAAATAACAATCCATAACTGCTGCCAAAACCAATACACACATTTTATTTATTTACTTAAACTTTTATTATACTTCCAAATATTAGAAATAAAATAAAAATACACGAGTCGTTATATCCTTTCCCCCTTAAAAAGATTATGTCCCCAGAATCTGACCTAATTAAACAGATGAGGATATTTATCAAGCATGTCTAACTCTAATTTCCAAGTAGACTCTTCTACTCGAGGATCTCTCCACAAAACTTTTACTATAGGAATCGACTTATTCCTAAGGACTCGTTCCTTACGATCTAGGATTTCGACCGGTTGTTCCATATAGGACAAATCTGGTTGAAGCTCAATCGGTTCGTATTCTATGACTTGATTTGAATTAGGAACATAGGGCTTTAACATAGACACGTGGAACATATTATGGATGTGCTTCCACTATGGTGGTAACGCTATCTCATAAGCGACCTTTCCCACTTTCTTCAAAACCTCAAAGGGTCCTATGAATCTAGGGCTAAGTTTAGCCTTCTGACCAAATCGTACTAACCCTTTCCAAGGTGATACTTTTAGTAACACCAGAGCTCCTATCTAAAATTCCATATCTTTCCTATACAAATCTGCGTATTTTCTTTGTCTATCTTGAGCTGCTTCCAACCTTTTCCGAATCAACATTATGGCATCTTTGGTCTGCTGAACCAACTCAGGACCTATCACTTTCTTTTCTCCTACCTCATCCCAATACAATGGTGACCTACACTTTCGTCCATACAAAGCTTCGTAAGGTGGCATCCCAATACTGGCATGGTAGCTATTATTATACGAGAACTCAACCAAAGGTAGGTACTCATCCCAATTACCTTTAAAATCTAGAACACAGACTCTCAACATATCCTCTATGGTCTGAATCATTCTCTCACTTTGGCCATCCGTCTGAGGATGAAAAGCGGTGCTCATATTCAATTTCGTTCCTAGGCACTCTTGGAATTTAGTCCAGAAACTGGAATTAAATCTCGGGTCTCGATCCGACACTATAGAAACATGCACTCCATGTTTGGTAACTATCTCATCCAAGTATAACTTAACTAGCCTTTCCAATGAATACCTTTCATTAATCGGAAGGAAATGCGCCGACTTAGTCAACCTATCAATGATTACCCAAATAGCATCATGATTCGCTCTCGTCTTTGGCAGTCCCACTACAAAATCTATAGCAATCTCTTTCCATTTCCACTGGGGAATCTCCAAAGGTTGTAACAATCCACTCGGTCGTTGATGCTCTGCTTTTACCGTTTGACACACGTGACACTTACTTACCCAATTGGCAATATCCTTCTTCATTCCTGGCCACCAAAAATTTCTCTTCAAATCCTGGTACATCTTGGTACTACCAGGGTGGATAAAAAACCTAGAGTTATGAGCTTCCTGCAATACTTTGTTCTTCAATTCCGTTACATTAGGAATCCAAACTCTGGACGAAAATCTATACAAACCTTGACTATCTTTTTGAGTACATAACTCTTCTCCTGTCAAAGTATCCAACTCTTATTCCATAACACCTTCTTGACACCTTTTGATCTTTTCCATCAATGCTGGCTGGAAAGTAACTTCAAATAGTTGCTCCTGACTTTCATTAAGTACTCGAACTTCAATTTCCATTCTTTCCAAGTCTCGTGCCAATTCCTCCGCAATGTTAACCATATTCAGCCTTTCATTCCTACTCAAGGCATCAGCCACTACATTGGCTTTACCTGGGTGATAATTAATCGAACAATCATAATCCTTAATCAACTCCAACCACCTTCTGTGTCTCATGTTCAGATCTTTCTGCGTGAATATGTACTTCAGGCTCTTATGATCTGTGTAAATATCGTATTTCTCTTCGTACAAGTAGTGACGCCATAACTTTAAAGTAAATACCATAGCCGCCAATTCAAGGTCATGAACTGGATATTTTTGCTCGTGAGGCTTTAGCTGTCTGGAGGCATAAGCAATCACTTTGTCATGCTGCATTAACACACAACCCAATCCTTTCAAAGAAGCATCACTGTAGATTACAAAGTTTCCTATTTCATCTGGTAATGCTAATACTAGAGTCGTCACTAATCTTCGTTTTAATTCCTGGAAACTTTCTTCACACTTTTCCGTCCAAATGAACTTCTCATTCTTCCTGGTCAACTTGGTTAATGGGGATGCAATCTTTGAGAAGTCTTTTACGAACCGTCGATAATATCCTGCTAATCCAAGGAAACTCCTTATTTCCGTTGGTGTGTTCGGTTGCTCCCACTTTGATACGGCTTCAATCTTTACTGGGTCTACTTTGATACCTTCCTTACTTATTACATGACCAAGAAACTGTACTTCCGTCAGCCAAAACTCACATTTAGAAAACTTCGCATACAATTGCTTTTCTCTTAACTTCTGTAGGGCAATCTGTAGATGCACTGCATGATCTTCTGGGTTCTTCGAATATATAAGGATGTCATCAATAAATACAATAACAAATTTATCCAGATACTCCTTGTATACCCTATTCATCAAATCCATGAAAGCCGTTGGTGCATTCGTCAATCCAAACGACATCATTAGAAACTCGTAGTGGCCATACCTTGTTCTGAATGCAGTCTTGGGGATATCCTCAGGCTTTATCTTCAGTTGATGGTAGCCAGATCTTAAATCAATTTTTGAGAAATAACATGCTCCCTTAAGCTGATCAAACAAATCATCGATTTGTGGCAAGGGATACTTATTCTTTACCATCAACTTGTTTAGCTCTCTGTAATCAATACACAGTCTCATACTTCCATCCTTTTTCTTTACAAATAGCACTGGAGCACCCCACGGGGAAACACTGGGTCGAATAACTCCCTTATCCAATAATTCCTGAAGTTGATTAGCCAATTCTTTCATTTCCATCGGGGCCATCCTGTATGGAGCCTTAGAAACTGGTTCAGCTCCAGGTATCAAATTAATGGAAAACTCTATCTCTCGATCAGGTGGCAATCCTGGTAACTCTTCTGGGAAAACGTCAGGTAATTCTCTTACTATAGGGATCTCATCCAGAATAGGGGTCTCTTTCTTCGTATCCACCACATGAGCCAAGTACGCCTCACATCCTTGCCGCAGCAATCTTCTGGCTTGCATCACTGAAAGGAACTTCCTGTCTTGTGTCTGTCCTTGGTAGCTGATCCTTTTATTATCTGGGGTGTACATAACAACTCTCTTTTTCTTACAATCAATATTTTCCCTATATCGAGACAACCAATACATACCTAAAATAACATCAAAGTCTCTCAACTCGAAGGGTATTAAGTCAACAGGGAACATATACCCCGAAATCTCGAGGGAACATCTAGGACAAAATTGTTTTACAAGTACTTTATCTTTATTAGCCACTTCTATGGTTAGAGGTTCGTCTAAGTCTTCTAACACCAATTGCATTTTATTTACATAATTCACAGATATAAAAGATTTGGACGCTCCCGAATCAAACAAAACGTTAACAGGTACGGAATTAAGAGTAAGCGTACTTGTAACCACATCAGAGTCATGAACTGGAGACTTCTGGATCATGTTAAAAGTCCTAGCTCTCGCAGTACTGGTTGCTAGTCCTTGAGACACACTCCTTCCCGCATTACCTTGGGACACTGACTTGCAATTCCTAGCTATGTGTCCCACTTTGCCGCAACTAAAACAAGTAACTCCTTGAATCTCAGACTTACATTTCGTGGAATAGTGACCTTTCTGTGCACACTTAAAACAATTAACATTCTCTCGGCACTGTCCACTGTGCTTTTTCCCACACATCCTACAATCAGCCACTGGCTTACTCATTCTCGTCGGGGCAGAGTAAATGGAAGTAGTACCGTGTTTAGCCAGGGGAAAATCCTGCCTCTTGAGCCTCTTATTCTTATTCCTTCCAAACCAACGCTGGAACTTCCGACTCACTATTCCTGTTTCTGATCTAGCGGGTCCACTTTCAAATTTCCTTTTCTTCTCACCCTGCTCCTTTGCAGCTAATTTCTGATCACTTTCTATCACTAGGGCATCCTGAACTACCGAAGTATATGTCTTGAGTTGTAAGGCTACAACTCCACTCCTTATTTCTGGCTTCAACCCTTGCTGAAACCGCTTCGCTCGTTGAGTTTCTGAACTCACATATTCTGGTGCTATACGGGCCAACTCCGTAAACTTTGCTTCATATTCCGTGACACTTTTATCCCCTTGTTTTAGTTCCAAAAATTCCACTTCTATTTGACTATGCAGACAGTCCGAAAAATATTTCTCCAAAAACAACTCTGTAAATCTGGTCCATGGAACTGGACCTTCTCCTTCTAGGGCTCGCGTAGACTCCCACCAATAATTCAAATCATTCCTTAGAAAATAACTAGCATAATCAGTCTTTAAATTCTCACTCACCTTGGTGAGCGCAAACGCCTTTTCCATCTCCTTTAACCATATCCTGGCAGCAAGAGGATCTACCTCTCCTTTAAACTCTGGGGGCTTCACCGCTTGAAAGGACTTAAAACTAATACCCTGATTTCCCCCTCTTATATCATGCTGTTACTGGATTTGTAGTTGCTGTTGTTGGATTTGCTGTTGTTGTATGAGCTGTTGTTATTGTTGTTGTTGCAATTGTTGTTGTTGCTGCTGGAATTGTTGTTCCTGTTGGGCCAGCTATACAGACTGCTGACGCAACAAGTTCATCATGTCACTCACGGAAGGATCCCCAGCAGATCCGTTATTGGGCTGAGAATTTCTCTTTGGTGGCATCTCTTGAAACATAACAGTCATGTATAAAAAATAAGTTGCTCCAACAGTTGATATTTATGCATCAGGAGAGCGTTGCCACTAAGACAATATTCTCATCCCCATTCTAATTGGATCCGTCCTGAGTGAATGATTATAATCTAAAAATGCCAGCAACAGAAACAACAATAATAGCAATGCACAATATATAAAAACTGAACAATAAGATAAAGCAGCTGAAATACAATAACCAACAGAATCCAACCAGTACAACTGAAAATCCAACTGAAAAGAACCATCCGAATACACACCAAAATTGGCTGTCATAACAGCCTCGCCTACTACAAACTATCACAACATAATGTACATATACAAAGTAAACAACTACAGAACTCCTAAAAGTCACTCTGAGCTCTGCATCTCTCTGCTGCGACTCTGTCTAGCCACTACCACTGCCACCAATGGAACCTAGCTCAAACACTAGCCAGTTCACTAGGTCCTGATACTGCACCGCCCTTAACTCTGAACTAATAAAATGGTCAACAGATCTAGCCCTCTCTACAGCCATCTGGGTCAATGCTCGCACACGGGCTCGCACCTCAGGGGAAGGGGCAGAAATACCCTGAAATGGTGCAATAGGTACCTGGTCCAACTGAGCAGCAAACTCCGGACTCCGATCTCTGATAAAGGAAGTATTCACCGGTCTATGGACATGGTAAGGGATCGGTGAAGAAGTACCACTAGGGGCCGCTGGAGGTACCGGAGGTTTCATCATGAAAGAATTGGGACCGCAGCCGGGAGGGAAATCCCTGACAGCAGACACAGACCTACATACCCAACGGGGATGAGGACCAGATCCAGGGATGTCTCTCGGCATAAAGGAAGGGACTGGGGGAGGAGGCATAGGGGTCTCCTCAGTAACAGCATCAGGGGGTCTATCAGAATCTGAGCTATCTGAATCAGAAGGATTCTCCCGAGATGGAGAACTCGAAATCGCAATCGGCCACTGCCAATACAATAAATATACAGGCAAGACACAACCAGGTCAAGGC